>NC_060267.1:182844776-183017554 GCF_021613505.1 Equus quagga | reverse complement strand
ACTGTGGACGGTATGGGTGTATTGTGGATCGTGTGGATGTGCTGTGGATGGTGTGGATGTGGTGTGGATTGTGTGGATGTGCTGTGGATGGTATGGATTGCTGTGGGTGGTGTGGAGGTACTGTGGTTTGCTTACCTCTTCAACTCTTGAAGGACATCTGGGTTCTTATCAGGTTTGAGCTATTAGGAATAAAGCTGCTAGGAATATCTGTGGACAGATTTTGGTGTCAATGTAAGTTTTCCTTTCTCTAAGATGAATGCCCAGGAGTAAAATTGCTAGGTTATGTAGTAGTTGCGTGTTTTGTTTTTTAGGAAACTGCTAAACTGTTTTCCAGCATGGCTGTACCACTTCACACTTCCACCAGCAACATAGAAGTGGTTCAAGTTTCTCTGTATCCTCACCAGCACTTTGTATGGTCACTATTTTTATTTCAACCATCTGATAGATATTTAGTGATGTATAATTGTGGGTAGAATTTGCATTTCCCTAATGGCTAATGGTGGGGAACCTATTTGATGTACTTCTTTTCCATCTGCATATATTTTTTGGGGAAATGTCCATTCACGTGTTTTGTCCATTTTTTAATTGGACTATTTGGGTTTTTTATTATTGAGTTTTGAGCATTCTTTATATATTCTAGGTACTAGTCCTTTGTCAGATACATGATTGCAAGTATTTTCTCCCCGTCTGGGGCAGTGGCACTTTGTTGCTGCTCTCCTGAGGCCTCTGCAGACACGGCAGTGGGGTGGCTCATTAGCACTGGGCAGTGATGACAGCCCTGACTCTCCACTTGGCCTCTTCTGACACTACCCCAGCGGGAAGTAGGGGTAGGGGAGATACCTTGACACTGCCCAGTGGGATGAAAGTCCTGGCTCCCTACAGGGGACTTTGATGTGCCATTACAGCCTGGCAAGAGTGGAAGTCGAGGCTTCTCCCTCAGGCTCAGCTGGCAGGGGTGGGAGTGGGCCCGTTTTTTTCCCTGATGTTTGGTTCTATTAGAGTGGGGTTTGTCTAAAGTGTTCCTTTCTCGCTAGACTGCCCCTTTACTATCCCTTTGGCTAGAAACAGCCAACTTTTATTGAGGCTCTTTTTTCTGTCTGTGCCTATTGGCATTTCCAGGTTGCACTTCTTTAACTCCAAGTCTGGTATATATGAGACAAAAAGAAAACCAAGGGAGGTCACCACTGTGTCATTCTTTGGGTACTAAAGTCTGCAGCTGGCCTGTCTTCTTCTCTCCCTCTTTCAGAGTCTTATTTTTTTTTTTGCACTTACCAAGAATAGTAAAAACTATGTCTGTTCCACCTTCCTGGAAGCAGGGGTCTCCCAACACATGAATTTAAATTAAACAACATAGATTAAAGAAATCTTCTTTAAAACAACAGGAATAAGCCACACTGTTAATGTATGTGTTTTTATATTTCCATATTGCAGTTATAAGCAGTGGCTGCTTCAATATTGGAAATAAAAGAATGTTGCCTGGATTGACCTCTGCAAATGTTCTTCTGCAAAAATTAGCAGGAAAATGAGTCATCATAAAAATGACTTAAATTAGTTGGAGGAACTTCAGTGCTCAGACTGAGCAATTTTTAGCTTGATATTATCTTTGCCCCACCTTATATTTTAAAATCTGTCTAAAAAAGTACTTCGAAAGTTTCAAATACGTGACAAGACTATCAGAACAATTAATCTGGACATGAGGAAGTGCAAACATATTAAAATGGATTTTTTTCACCTTTAATTACAAAGGTGTAATTAATTACAAAGGTGTGATCCTTGCCAAGGGTCATAGGAAGGGAAAATAGAAATTTGAGCTAGCAAGTGGGTTCTTGAAGACACGCGCTAAGAAGAAATGAGAATAGTAGTTATATTTTAAATAACAAAACTAACGAAACTCCTTGTGTCACTAAAACAGTAGTTTCTTTCATATAATGAAACGATATTAAATTTCTTCATTATTCATATATCACAGGAATTTCAAAACCAAAGATGTATGTATACTGTAAATGTATGCCAGTTAAAATTTTAAATAATCTATGCATTATTGTTCAAAGATTAATTGTGCCCAAGAAGCTGTACCCACAATTACTAAAGAACACTGAGAAACTGTCCGTGGTTGATGCAGTTACAATCTGATTCATTGTCTTGTGACACAGGGCACAGAATGCCAACGTCTATTTAGAATGGTAATGTCTAGAACAATATAAAACAAAAAAGTAACTTCCTCAGAAAACGTTTTCACAGAAACAGATACCTTCCATTCCACCTGCCTACATACATAAACAGATACATACAAACATAGCCAATGATGCTGGATCTCACTCATACCAACTCAAAAGAACCTATTGCTAAATTTCAATACCTTTTTGAGCTAGTTGAGGTCATAGTTTAAACTTGACCATAGTGAGGAAATTTACACCCTGGAAATGGGCAAACCCTTTAAGTCAGCACAATCCCCTACCCCAACTTCTACTTTTCACATAGCTGTGGTTGTTAAACATTTGCCGGCATGCCACTCCACAAATCTCTGTATTCGCCGTTATTGCTAAATGGCACTTAAATATGTATATTTAGTAAATATATATATGATAAATATATAGCGCAAATATATACATATATTATTATATTTTATATATTTTCATATACTATATATTATTTATTATAAATTACATATAATAATAATAGATTATATGTGTAATTATATATAAATATATACAGCCAAATATTATTTTTCAATCAGTGTCTGTTTTAACCACTGCCCTTTAGTAGAAACTGTGCTCAGTGCAGTAGGGAGCACGAATGACTTACATGAGTCCCCGTCTTGTGTTCATGAGAGTACCTGATTTGAAAAAACAATATCGTGCCATTTTCTCGCTCATCTTTGCCTCTTTTTCCCCGTGGAGTCATAAAATAAATATCTCTTGGAAATAGCTGGTAATTAAGCAAATATTTATGGAAATGACCACTCGAAAATTCCAGGTTCTTTTGGTGAGCACACGCAGATCTCTCCCCACAGGAAGTTACAAACAGATAATAGCAATCTACAGTGCTTTGTATCCCACGTGCCCCAAGAGTGTGTGGAGGGCCCCGCTTCTCGCAGGTCTCCACTCACAAGCCAGGGATGACGAGTCCCCCGTCTGGATGCAGCACACAGGCAGGCGGGCTGTGTGGTTATCGCTGCGGATGCCAGGAGGAGTCTCCATAGGACTCAAGGGTCTTTCAAGAGAACCCTGCTTCCTTCTCTTCCCTGTAGGATCCAGGCTGGGGACTCGCAATCTTTCTTCATGGCTTCACATTTAAGACAGAAGGAAATCATATTCTTTAACCCCATTCAGCTCATTAAAGTAGAAGACAGTGCTTCCTCTCACTCCTGACTGCATTAAATTCATTTTTAAATTTCTTAACACAGAAACACTTACGCTCCTGTCTAGGCCTAAAGGGAGAGAAAGCTATAAGAAACAAATGTTGGTGTTGATTTATTTTATTCCTGGTTTCCTACAGGCATTTGTCAGTTAAATACAGAACAAAATATCTGTACAATGAGAAAACATGACTCATGATTAGGATCATGAAGTTTGAACTGATTATCATTCTGTTTTAATGTTTGATTATTGCGTTTTAGGAGCTAAATGATAACTGACTTGAAATCGTGTAACTTGTTTGAAGCGTGAAATCTAAGAGTGCTGTTTATGTCATCACATAAATAATTGCCGTGCAATCCTCAGAGGGAAAGTTATGCACATCTCGATTTGCACCCGTCTTAGTGTAGTCTAAAGTTACATATTGCTGTTGGATGCAATTATAATAGCAAATAAAATATTCTCTTGATAGTGTTTATTGTGTTGATTATCATTTATATCATTGTCTTAGGTAATTTCTGCTGGTTTAATGTATCTCATTTCAAACTATGCAAGTATCATAAAGAGAAAGAAATGAAATATAAAATGAGTTGTCTTAGCTTTGGCAATAAATGCTTTATAACTTTCAGGTAAGATTGACTAAAATAAACTAGAAGGAGGATGTTGCCTTGTCCTCCTCACAAAAGTGCCCATCTAAGAGAGAAAGAAATGCCCCTCAAAAATCCTTCTCTGCTCCTGTATATCCAGGAACCTATCCTGGCACAGTCTTAGGGAGTCGGAACGTTGAGGACTTTATCAGGGCCGAGGAATATGAATGTTCTGTTTTGAAAAATTGGCACTCTTCATCTCGAAGAGAGAAATTAAGCCCATGCTTAATTCAAGGGGTTCCTAGACTACAGCAATTCCACCACTTTATGTCCTCTGTTGTAGACATTTTTTAACGCATAAAGGGGATAAATGCTTGGGAATTTCTAATCCCAATGAATGGCTCCTCCCCGACTCCTGCCAGATGGCTTAGGCCAGTCACCTGATGACAGATAGTAAGAACGTGGATCACATGCTCACCCACCTCTCAACAGCCTTTTTCCTTACGAAAATGACATCAGGTCATAGTTAGTTGTAAAGCAGAGGAAATTTCAGACATAATAAATCAGCAAGACATTGCAAAATAGCCAGTTAACATTTCTCTAAAACAATATCTACATATACATGCACGCAGGCTGTTACACAGTTCCCACATACCGGAGGTCAAGACTCACATGGAGGAGACCACAGGCAGAGTGCATTTCAAATTCTGGATTAGAGTTAATTATACCCAACAGAACAGACTGAATTATATCTCTTTTTTGGACCTGCATTTTTCCTCTGAGATTTAAAAATCCCTGAGATACAATGTTTACAGGCTAAAAATTGCAACTCTTAATAATGTCCTTGATAAACACCCTTTGAGGAGTATAATTTTGAATAGACAACATTTTATTGTTACTGATCGAATACCCTAGTAAGTTTTGCTTAATACTAGCATTCACATAGTAATGTTATCCATGAATAGTTAACGTTTTGCATGATGGCTTCAAAGATCTTTTAGTCACTTGCATTTTTATCTTTCATAAATTTTTTCTTTCACAAAGTTTATTTTCTTGCATTTCATAGTCGCTATGTCCCCATGACCTGTGAGAGCTGGTTCCCTGACCCTTTATATCTTTAAATTCCCACAGCTCACGGCTCATTGATATTCTCTTTCCAAGGCCATGAACTCTGGGGCTCCTGTTACCCTCTCAAATCTGAGTTCCATGTAAGGCAAGTGATGAAATGGCTTGCTTGGGTCAGTGACCCAATGATGTATATTATAGACTATTTGTATTTTGATTGGCAAAGTCTTTAGAAATAAGTGTGATTTGAAAAACACACTAACTTTTCTATAATAAATTATAACATATTTTCCACAACCTTCCATAAAGAGTATGTATATTTGGTAATAAATAAACTAATGACATGTTTAAATTATCCCTGTTACGGGTAAATACTATGTCAGTTGTCCTGAGGCGAAGAAAGATAAATCAAATAAAGCCCGTGTCTTAAAAAATAACTTAATAATATATTTGAAACTATTGATTACCACCTTTTCCAGCTAGGTCTGTGGGTCTTGAGGACAGAGTGGGCAGGACATAGGGTCATACGGTACATGTTGAATGTAGTTTTCTTTAGAAAGGGATATGGATGGAGTAGGCAGTGAAGGGCACCTCTTATAAACAGGCACCTTAATCACAACAAGCCTAAAACTACAGTCATCTTTCTCTTTCCCACACTGTTCCTCAAGCCATGTCCACACCATACTGTCTTCGTCGTATCCCCTATCTTCACGAGCAGCATCAACCCTCATCTAGTTATCCAATCAAAAAGGATAGGAGACACGACAGATATTTCCTTCTTATCTCTGCATATTCAATCAGTCTCGAAGGCTGACGGTCCATTGATTTTATGACAATATAGCATCTATATTTTATAGATTAGTATAGATTAGGAAACAGAGCCTTAGAGCAGTTAAGTAGCTTACTCAAAGTGACCTAGAAGGTGACGGACAGAACTGGACTTTGTCACAGGCGCTCTGACTCTGGAAGTTTCCTTGCAGTAAGTAGTGCCCTGCTTAGCCTGATGGGAGATTAGAGCACATGTAACCAGAGGAGGCAGGGGAATCTGGACGTGCTGTGGTTATTTTACTCCTAATCTCACCCTTTAATGGGCAAGTTTCTGACTAATTCCTGCCTTAATCAGCTGCAAGGAGGCAGCTGGATAGCAATGAAATAACCCTACTCAGTCCTTGTGTCTGTACTGCTTCCTGCCGCCATGCCACTTCCAGCCAGGATGCCTTACCTTCAGCTGGACCAGATTGCCCAGCTCGGTTCAGTGCTTGGCCCCTCTTTATGGGGTGTTGTCAAGTTTACATCGTCTAACCTTAGGTAAACAGACTTAGGAGTCCTACTGCCTAGAAATAAAGTGTAGAGAAATTTATATTTCACAGTTTATTAATCTTTCCCATATTTTAAAGAAATTTTGGGTGCAAAGGCAGGGAATTCCCTCTGTTCCTCTTCCTGTAATTTTGCTTTTCTTCTTTCAATTCATTTTTTTCTTTATCCAACTTGGGCTCTATTTTGGATACGATTAAACATTGCAAACTTTTCCTCAGTATTTGGAATAGAACGGTGTTTAATCTTTACAAATATTTGTTCGTGAAAATTGTGTGCCCCAAGTTCTCATGTGTGTGTTTGTGGACATGAGTGGATGAGTGAGGAAGAGGGCAAACCGTGTAAGTAGAGAAGGACTCCTGCCAACTTCACTCGAATAATGAGCATCTAATTGTACCGTATTTGTTTTTGTGACATTGATGGCCAAAGCCCTGGTTTATTTGATGTTGATTCTTGGTCAGATATATGTAGAAATCTATAAACCATTACACAGTGTTCCGTTTCCTGATTCATCTTACTGCAATCTATTTAAGAGACAGTTGGAATTGTGTATACAAAATGTTTTCCATTCAACATTATAGGGCCTTGTTTTAGTATCTCTGTTACTTATTTTCTAGTGAAAATGTAATTGTTTTATTGGCCACTATTTTGTACTGTGCTCTTAAACTTCCTTGCTTTTAACCAATTCAAAACTTGGCTTCCCCTAGCACTTCTTTAGAACTTTGTCAGGGCACATAACGTGTTCCACGGTGTAAGTATAGTCAGTTTATTATTTTCATTGCTAAAGTTCTAGGGCATCTCTCATCGTGGGGCATACAATTAGAGCTCAATAAATGTTATCTGGATTAAAGGGAAGCACCATTAAACTCATTGAATTTTATATTTATTTTCCTAGTTCATATTTTTAAAAGTGTTTGTTCTATAAGTTTTAGAATTAAATTCTTGGATATATTCATTAGGAGTTCCAGGAGGCATATGGTACATGCCAGTAACTCTTACTGATTTTAAAGCATTCCACATTTTTGTCTATTGATTCTAACAAAAATGTAACCTTTGACCCAAACTTTGTGTCAACTGTAACATAACATTCCAAGAAATTTTTGTGTTGATTCTCTTCTCTGTAGTCAAACAAAATGACATGTCTAAATTCCTTGGTAAATATCCTGCTTAATTCTTTAATTAAAAATGAGTTTCTTTCTGTTGGTGTTGCTTTATAGTGGCCAAATACAAGAAATGACAAATTACGTTTAAAAAATAACAATTTTTAACTCACTCTCCAAAGCACAGCAGCTTATTAGAGATTATTGCAATAAGGATTGGCAGGGGCTTCTACAAGATTGGTAGTGATAGAAACTATGAGAAATGATTGGATTGGGATAACTTGAAAGTGAAGCTAATTGTATTTGCTGATGGAATAGACGTGAGATGTAAGGGAAAGAGGAAAAAAAGATTAATACAAGATTTTTGGCCTAAGTAGCTAGAAGGAAGAATTCCATTTACTGAGATCTGGATTTCCATAGGAACAGCAGTTTTTGGTTATGCTATATTTGATTGCCTATTTGATGTGTCAAATTGCAAATTGTATATGTTTCTGGGGTCCAGAAGAGAAAGATAGGTGGGAGATATAAATCTGAAGCCCCCAGAATATAGATGGCAAGTAAAATCATCTTAAAAGATTTAAGTGAACGACCATATGTTTGGGCAATTCCACTTCTGTGTATAGAGGAGAAGGAAATGAAGTGACTATCTTGAAGAGACATCTGCACCCTTATATTCATTGCAGCATCATTTACAATAGCCAAGACATGGAAACAACCTGAGTGTTCATTGACAAATGACTGGATAAAGAAAATGTGATATATTGATTAATATATGTAGATATAATTCAGCCATGAAAAAGAAGGAAATCCTGGGCCCAGCCCAGTTGGAAGGTGGCTAAGTGTGGTGCACTCTGCTTCAGAGGCCTGGCTTCACCAGTTCAGATCCCAGATGTGGACCTAAACCACTCATCAGCCATGCTGTGGCAGCAACCCACATATAAAGTGGAGAAAGATGGGCACAGATGTTAGCTCAGGGTTAATCTTCCTCCATACACACACAAAAACGTTTGGATCATAAAAATAAAATAAACCAATAATTTTAAAAGAAAAGGAAATCACAAGAAAATCCAGCCATTTACAGCAACGTGGATAAACCTTGAGGATATCATGCTTAGTAAAATGTCATGCAGAGAAAGACAAGCACTGTATGATCTCACTTATATATGGAATCTAAAAAATAACAAACTCATAGAAATAGAGAACAGGTTGGTAGTTGCCAGGAGCAGAGGGTGGGGGTGAGGGAAATGGGCGAAGGTGGTCAAAGTGCTCAAACTTCCAGTTATAAGATGAATAAGTTCTGGGGTGGTAATGCACAGCATGGCGACTACAGTTGACAAGACTGTATTGCGGATTTGAAGTTGCTGGAAAAGCAGATTTTATAAGTTCTCACCACACACAAAAAATTGTAACTATGTGAAGCAATGGATATGTTAACTCACCTTATTGTGGTAATTATTTTGCAATATATACATGAATCAAATCATCACATTGTACAGCTTAAACTCACACAAGGTTATATGTTATATGCTAATAAAGCTGGGGTGGGGGGGAGGTCATGTAAGGAATAAGTATAGATAGAGAAAACGAGAGATCACGATTGAACCCTGAGGTGTGCCAACACTTGAAAGTTGAAGAGTTGAAAAGTAGCTGGCAAAAGAGACTGAGAAAGCCAGAAAAGGGGGGCCTAGGGTTAAATCCCATATTCCAAACAGGAGATGAGCAACTGCTACAATTCCTGCCAATAAAATAAGTAGATAGTTTGACTGAGAAGTAACAATTACATTTAGTCGTGTGGAGTCATTGGTGACATTTCCAAGAGTATTTTAGTGGACTTGTGGGGTAAAACACAGCTTGTAGTGGATACAAGAGAGGATGCGTGGAGAGCAATTGGAGCCTAGTATAAACACTTCTGAGGGTTTCCTTTAAAGGAATTAAAGGAAACCAGAGAATTGTGGTAGCTGGACAATATTGTGGTTTTATACAAGTTTCTTTCTTTTTTCTTTTCTTTTCTTTCTTTCTTCCTTCCTTCCTTCCTTCCTTTGTTTCTCTCTCTCTTTCTTTCTTTCTCTCCCTCTCTCTCTCCCTCCCTCTCTCCCTCCCTCCCTTCTTCCCTCCCTCCCTTCTTCCCTCCATCTCTTCCTCCCTTCTTCCCTCCTTTCCTTCCTTCCTCCTTTCTTTCTTCCTTCCTTCCTTCCTTCCTTCCTTCCTTCCTTCCTTTCTTTCTTTCTTTCTTTCTTTCTTTCTTTCTCTTTCTTTCTCTCCCTCTCTCTCTCTCTCCCCCCTCCGTCTCTCTCTCCCTCTCTCTCTCTTTTTCTCCCTCTCTCTCTCCTTCCCTCTCTTTCTTTTTCTCCTCCTTCCTTCCTTCCTTCCTTTCCTTCTTTCTTGGGAAGAACTAATAATGTTTAAATATTGAAGATGAAAAATCCAATATAGAGAGAAAGATTTATAATGTAGTGTTTTGGAGCCATGAGCTTGGTTAGGCAAGAGAGGATGGGATCTGGATACTGGTCCGTCTTATATAAGGACACATAGTTACAAAATGGAAGGCAGAGTGTGTGCAAATAGGTGTAGATAGGCAGGAAGGTAGTGGGAATGTTGAGAAGTCCCTTTTCATTTGTTTCGGTTTCTCCAATGGAAGAGGTAGTCAAGTGATAGAGAGAAGTGTGCATCAGGGTTATGAGGAGAAGGTGTGAGCAAGGTGTTTACGTACAAGGGAACACCAGTGGCAAAGGGAAAGGCATGGGATCTCTGGGTAGTTTTAAGGGTCACTTGGTGTCAGTTGCCAAGAGACAACATAGTTGCTTGTTTTTCTCCAGGCTCATTTGGCTGTGAGTGTACAGGCAGAGAGTTGGATTTAAGTATGATTAAATTATGTGTGGAAGTGAGAATGAGGGCAAGTAGTTGAGAGTTCCTACAAGGAAAGAACCAAAATGAGGGATAGTGGAATCTAAAGATGTAAGGGCATGAAGTAGGTGAGAGAGCAATAACTAGATGGTCATTGTAATAGAGTCTCATGGCTCAAAGATCCTTGTAAGTTTGGAAAATTATTGAAGTCGGGATCTCAAGAGGGAATGATCTGAAAGACAGGAGAGAGTGGTCAGAGCGGAATATCAGAAATGGAGTTTATGAAGAAAACACACTTAGTGGTAATGACAAAGTCTAGGGTATAACCAACGACAGGAATGAATAGCTGAGATGTGGTGTAGGAAATAGCACTGTAAGAGAGGAGGACAAAAACCTGAGTTAAAGGAAAGTACTCTTCTCCTTCCAATAGGAAGGATCATCTAGGTGAATATTGCAATCTCAATTCAGACTGGAGTATGTGGATACAAGCGTTGGTAATCCACAAGCTGAAATCTGCAAGGAAAAATGGGGAGTGGCTCAGAAGTCTATACAGGCAATAAGGAGGATTAGCAGGTGGGTTAGAGTTTGGAGGCATGAGCTTCCATGTTGGGGTTTTAAAGAAGAGGGAGGGGGAATGCCTTGAAAGAGGCAATGAGGAGTCACCGGGGTGCCTCCGCCATGTTCAGGCCCAGTGGTGTAAGGGATGCTTTGTCTGCAAGGCTGCAGCGGAATCAGCCCGGGGTGACAGTTAGTTTAGGAACAAAGTAAGTTTGTTAGTTTGAGGAACAAAGTACGAAATGTCAGAGTAGAGTTCGAGGTTTGAGGTAAAGGTGGTTTTGCGGTTGATCAGCCATGATTCTTGGAAGGAACAGTGGAAAGATGCAGGAGGTAGAATGGGGGAGACCGGGTGAGATAAGGGAATGTTCAGAGCCCTGAGTAAATGAGAGTCTGAGACAGGTGTAGCACTGGGATGAGTTTCTCACAGCGACGGGCAGAAACAGGGTGAAGAATGCGATTTGTGTTGACCAGTAAAGGGTGGGTGAGGGTTGAAGTGAATTCAGGCTTTGTGTCTGGAGAGAGCATAATGGAAGTGAAAGGCGGCCAGTGAAACCGGAACACAGAAAAATAGATGAAACATACAGGGCTGCTAGCACAGCAAGAGCACGTGGGCCAGGTTAGGACTAAATATATCCTTCATATCATGAGGTCAGAAGGAACAACTGAAGTGGTTTTTTTTTGTTGTTTGCTTGGTTGGTTTTGTGTGTCCCTAATACAAATTATTCCCAAACTCTTCAACAGAGCAGTAAAGTACCTCTGAATTCTATTTTCCACGTGATCAAACACATCTCTTCCAGTCTTCCTCCCTGGGGACATCCTTCCCAGAGTTCCCTATCTTCTTACTGAGACCCGGATTTGCTCTCTGGCCCGGGACAGAGTTGGATTTTGAGGGCTTCCCTTTGCCTCTTTCCAGTATTGGATCAGTATTTTCTGGATTCAATGTCTTTCTTTATATGAGTTCTCCATATTTTTAGTGGAAAAGCAAATTTTAGTGGAAAAGAAAATTCCTGAGAAGTTGCTCTCTCAGCAAAAGTAACTATCTCAAAAATGGTCCATGGAAAGTGCAGTTTATGCCTGAAACTGGCTGAAAATTACTTCTTCTTCCTTCATGCTGAATTGAGGGTTTGGATGGATACAATTTTTTTTTCATTGAAAATAATTGTATCTCAGAATTTTAAAGGCACTTTCCCTTGTCTTCAAGCTCTCAGAGTTGAGAAGTTCAATGCCATTCTGATTTCGGTTTGTTTGTAACAAAAATATTTTGCCCTTTGTTAAAGGGCACTCTTTTTCCACTCTTCTGTTCCCCCCAGCAGTGGTCTTAAATTTGATACTAAAGTAGCTAGGGGTAGATATTTTCTATTGAATGTGCCGGGCATTTGACTGGGCCTTTAAATTTAGAAATACATGTACTTTCATTGGATAATTTATTATTTTTCCCTCCTGTTATGGGCTGAATTGTGCCTCTTCAAATTCATATGTTCAAGTCTCAGCCTTTAGAACTTCAGAATGCGACTACATTTGGAGACAGGGTCTTTAAAGAGGTATTAAGTTAAAATAAAGTCTTTCCGGTGGACCCTAATCCAATATGACTGGATCTTTGAAAATCCAGTCCTTATAAAAAAAAGAGATTAGGACACAGACACATACAGAGGAAAGACCTTGTGAAGACACAGAGAAAAGACAACCATCTACAAGCCAAAGAGAGAGGCCACAGAAGAAACCAACCCTGCCAGTACCTTGATCTCAGTTCCTGCAGAACTGTGAGAAAATACACTTCTGTTGTGTAAGGCCCCGGTCTGAGGTACTTCGTGCAGCTCCAGCAAACAAGTACAGCTCCCTTCATCTCTTTGTTATGCTTCCTTTTCTGGTAACCGCTTTTATTCAGATCTTGAAACTACTAAATTAATCCTCAAGTTATCTTTTATCTCCTATTCTCCATCTGGTTATCTTTTTTACTATCGACTTTTATGAGATTTATGTGCCTCTATATTCCAATATTTCTATTGAAATTTTCACTTATGCTACCATATATTTATTTTCCAAGATATTTTTTCTTGTTCTCTGTTCATTTTATCCCGTTCTTGTTTTGGTGATGTTAGTTTTTCTTTTATGGTAATGAATACACTGATTACAGGTTAATACCCAGTCTTCTATAAATTTAACATTTCCTTTTGGAGATTTTCATCAAATCGATATGTTTTATTTCCCCACCCAACCACTGACTTTCAAAACACCTTATGCCTCAAACCGCTAACAGAGCTGGTTTCTACGGCCAGAATCAGCCTCTTCTCATAGACATCTGCTCCTCCAGCTTTCTCAAATTTTTCTATCTCCCAAAAACTTGTAGATTTCTGTTTTCTCATTTCTGTTATCTTCTTCTTGTGGGTTTACAGGATGCAATTACTTCATTCTCATTTTAGTGGTGTTTTTTGAGGAGGCAGAGAAATACGTATTTGTTCAATGGTCTGTTTAAATAGAAACTAACACAGATCCCTAGGAAAAGTTTATCACATCTTCTAAATCTTATGGTGAACAAAAAGTGGTTTATTGAACTTACTTTTAAATCAAATTTAGCATTTATTATCACTCTACTTTTTATTTCTCTAAACATAAATAAATGAAAATTTTCAAATCATGGTCATATTCTCATTCACGGCATTTAGAATTTCTCTTTATCACTGTATTTAGTCTATAATCTGAAGAAACCATTCCATTTCAGAAAAGTAAAATTAATTATTAAAAGCCTACATCAAAGCTGAACTTTCAGGGAAATAAAGACTAATATAAACTTATTAATTATGAATTGATTAGATCTATAAAATAGTTAAATAAAATTCATTTTAAAACTCTGAAAGAATCACACCAGAAATGAAAGAGTACACACATGTTGTTTAGCAGATGATCTTCAATTTCTGTAGATATACAACTATTCAACATAGGAAGTTAATTTATGAGAACTAATAAGAAATAGGTCCATAGAGTGGTTTTGGGTGGAGTTTATAAGAGTGATGAGAATGGCAAAATTATAACTTTACTGTTTGATTGATCCTGTATTTTAGTTTTAAACAACGTTGGAGTCAAATATACAATGAGATAACTAAAATAAAAGAAAGAAAAATAGAAATAAAATAATCAGTTTGGTTAGCACTTCATTTCCAGAATACTGCAGCTCATTTAAACAACAGATGAAGAAATTAATCTGATGAATTAATAAACTTGATAGATTGAGATTAAGTGAAAATGAGAGACGTGTCATGTGAGGCAGCACCACGGGTGCATCACGTCATCACATGCAGCGTCACAGGTGCAAGTGCCCGGGTCAGGGACACAGCCGACACACAGCTGATTAAGAAAACAGCTTGACGGTAATAAATTAAAATCATTTTTTTTCATTCATAGAAATCACTAGTAAACCTTATTCACATTCTGGCAAGGAAAATCTCCTTTAGTATAATCTTAATAGGCAGAATTCTAAATGCTGCAGAGTTACTATGAAATTTGGTAACAAATACAAATATACATAAAGGTTATTGATATAATATTGCAGTGCATGACACGTTCCATGACATTAACTGGTGTGTTCGATGTGTTGTTCTTCATCAGCAATGCATAGTTCAAGGTGCTGTGCAAAAGGATAGTGAACACAAGGCATTCCCAGAGTGTGTCCCTGACCCGGGCACTCACACCTGTGACGCTGCGTGTGATGACGTGATGCACCCGTGGTGCTGCCTCACACGACACGTCTCTCATTTTCACTGAATGAAACTTTATCATTAGCATATTCCTGAGAAAAAGTAAGTAGTTTCATTCCTTTTTAAAAAAAAACTAAACATTATCTATGTTTCCAGACGTTATGCTAATCTGTGCATTCTCATTGCACAATACAGTAAAATTAGAGCAACCGCACTATGTGAAATAATGAGAAAGAGCATTGATTCTGGACTTTGTAAACCTGGGACTCAGTCCTGACTGCACTGAGGTGGGTTTTTATGCCTCTAACAGCCTAAGATTCTTCATCTGTAAAATAAGGCTGCTGAGAGGGTCGAATCAGATAGTGTGCAACATTTGAAATGCTTTTAGACTATCAAGTATTCTGACATTGTTCTTATTACTGACATGTAACAGTATTTTATCAAATAATGCTTTGATTAATGTTGAAAACTAAGGCATATGAGAAGATTTCTTACAACTACAAATACAAATCTATTGTGGAAAAAAATCAGAACAAAGGTTGTTTCTCTGGTAACGGGCCTGGGATTTACTGGAAAAGGGGTGTGGGGAACTCTTGGCCATGATGGTTGATAGTGATGTTCTATATCTTGACAGGGATGCAGGGATGGGATTTGGGTTGCCCAGGTATATGCATTTGTTAGAACTCAATGGATGACATATTTAAGACTTGTGCATTTCGTTCTATATAAATTTCACCTCAAAGAAAGCAAAAACAAAAAGGACTACAGTACTCTGGTTAGTGGAATGCATGCTAAAATGTTCAGGGTGGAGCGTACTGATGTCTGCAACTTTAAAATGCATCCAAAAATCAGGTGGATTGATGGACAGCTGGAGAATGGGTAGACAGATGGACAGAGCACTAATGAAACAGGTGTAATGAGATGTTTATTGTCAAATCTAGGCAGTTGGTATATGAGTATTCACTGTAAAATTCTTCCAGCTTTTCTGTATGTTTGAAAATTTTCATCTTAAATGTTGGAAAAGAATGGACAAAAACTGAAAATAAAAACACAGCATCTCAGAGAAGCTATGCTTTGTCACGGGATCTTCCTTACGGGATCATGTATTGACCTAACCTTCTATATTTGTGAAACAGACAAAATGTTAACTGCTGCCAGTAAGTCTGCATCTAAAGAACATGAAAAGAACCCAGAAAGGGGGAATATTGAAAGAGCAGAAGTAAACAAAATTGAAAACAAATGAAATCAAGTTATATGAATTTTCAAATACACAAACTATCAGCCTAATTAATGAAAAACAAGATATGATGTGTCATTAAACAAAATAAGAACCAGAGAAAGGTTATACATTAGACAGTTGAAATATTATATTTACATAATACAAATTTCCATTTCCAACTGAAAATGGAAAACTACTTAAAAGTATAAAATAGCAAAAATTATAATATTAAATAGAGAACATAGGAACAATAAAAGAGGAATAATGGGAAAAAAGAAATAATAATTTCAAAGATAAACTGCATGGAATTTTTCAAAATTTTCTAGTAATAAATAATTTTTATTACATATATTTCTCTAAGATATAGAAAGCATGATTGATTGCCTGGTTTCTTTTATCAAGAAAAAAAAGTGTGGTTTTTCTCCCAGCATTGACCAGAGCAAAACCGAAAGGAAATATATGCACTAGTGTATTATAAAGATAGATACATGGAGCTGAAATAAAGTCTGAAGAAAGAGTTTGAAAACTTTTAAAATAAAGTGTTGAAGAATATCTTTAGAAATGGAATTTAATCTATAACTTGCTAAGAATTTTATTTGCAAAGTGATGTGGGAAAAATATATTATTCTAAGTCGACATTTTTTTTTTTTTTTCAAAAACTAGTAAGGTAGGTTCTACCTCTGAATGTGCGAAGAAGGCTTTGGCTAATGTGCTTATCGACCTCAACAGAATCCTCAGCTTTTGCAGGAAAATGTAGGAGACAGCCCAGCCACAGCGGATCCTGCGCACTGCAGGCCCTGCCGAGCAGTCAGCCCCTATTCTGAAAGCTGTTTAGGGGCGGCCGCTCATGGTTTGACCTATCGTTTAAATGGCCTCATTTGGAAAAGTAAGCTTGACGATCAGATTTCCCCTTGCAAAATTTGGATAACTGAGAAAATGAGGTAACATCAAGAGCAGAAGCCAAAGCATATATCACGATTTTCTATGAAGTACAGTGTGTTGCTGTGTCATCATTTCAATTTTCAATCGGAAGTCCAGAGCAAGGAGGAGGAACCACCCCAAGGGAGGGAGAAGCCTGGGGTCCAGGTCGCTGTCGTCTTGGCATTTCCGTGGCCGCCCTCGCAGGCCCCGCCTTGCTGTCTCCGAGCAGTTCCTGTATTTTCATCACCTCCCGCCCACATACC
Source organism: Equus quagga (assembly GCF_021613505.1). Lineage (NCBI taxonomy): Eukaryota > Metazoa > Chordata > Mammalia > Perissodactyla > Equidae > Equus > Equus quagga. The sequence continues at coordinate 183,000,635 of NC_060267.1, read as the reverse complement.
TTCTCCACTAACTGCCCCGTTATTTAGCTGGCTTGGATGTGTTTCTTTTACTTTCAACCAAAAGAGCGCCAATTAAACAGAATGGACAAACACTGATTCGTTATTATGTACTTGAAGAGCCTGACACATAAGAACAGATTAAATATTTGCTGAATTAATAAATAAATTATAAAATACATCTGTAATTCATTAAAATTCCAATGAGGAAATAATTTGCTATTTTAGGCATCTTTTTAAAACGATAAAAATATGGAGCACAATAACTGTGATTCATATCTTACTCAGTAATAAATTATAGCTAGGTCAAAAAAATAAACATTTTAAAAGAGTTTATCAGCTCTGCTTTTGTAAAAGAATTCTAAAAACTTTAGTCTCTATATCTGAATATAAGTTGCTATTATGTGACATGTTTATGGTAGTTTTAATTTATAAAAAATAAACATTTGGTGAAGTAAATTCTCTGAGGGCTGATATACATTTTATTAAATGAAATAAGGATAAAACTACAACTTTCATTGCAACGTTATTCACAATAGCCAAGACGTGGGAACAACCTAAGTGCCCATCAACTGATGATTGGATGAAGAAGATGTGGTATGTATATACACAATGGAATACTACTTGGCCACCAAAAAAGATGAAATCTTGCCATTAGTGACAATGTGAATGGACACACATTGTGTGTCCACACACAATTGTGGGTATTATGCTAAGTGAAATAAGTCAGATGAAGAAAGACAAACAGCGTTTGATTTCACTCATGTGGAAGATGAAAAGTAACAACAACAAACGAATACGTAGATACAGAGAACAGACAGGTGGTTACCAGAGGGGAATGGGGTTGGGGGCTGGCAAAAGGGGTGAAGGGGCACACAGGAATAGTGGCGGATGGAAGCTAGACTTTGGGTGGTGAACACCATCCAGTCTATGCAGAAGTCAAAATGCAATGATGTACACCTGAAATTTATGTAGCATTTCAACCAAATGTTACTGCAATGGGGAAAAAAAAAAACTATGACTTTCTCCATTCTTCTTGGGGGAGGGAGGAATACCTTTGAAAACAGAACACTGGCAAGTTTGTAAAAATTCTACACATTGGACTTTAAAATACCAAGTTAATCTCCTAAATATCATATTTTCACAGCTCATTTTCGCTAGAGATTCAAAATATTTTCATGCAAGAAACAATAGCTATTCTCTTTACAAAAATCAACATATTACTTGTGATGACTTTAATAGAAACTTGTCTGAATATAATCGCTTCCTATTTATTCCTTCCATAAATGGCTTCAGGAACTATTTATTTGTTTTTTAAGTTCAAAACTCGGTGCCTGTTACCGATGAGGGGAGGAATTCAATACAGACATGGAAAATAGGTGAACTGCTGCTAATAAAAGAGGATGAGATTGAGTTTCTGCAGATAAATGAGGAGAGTTCTTGTCAGAGAAACAAAGCAAGAGGATGTGCTTTCGTGGTGAGCCTGGGAGAATGAAAGGGCTTGTGTTCAGCCATGCGGTGTTAATTGACCAAAGCATTGATGTGATCAGGGCATCCTTCATTTTGTCAAGTTTAATCATTTATTTCTAGAAATGGAATTACAGGTTGATCAGTGGTAGACTTTGGAGGTAAAAAAAAAAATATGTCTTAAATACTCAACGATTAATAAACTGAGGAGAAAACAGACAAACAAACACAACTCTGACTTCAGGCCAGCATTGGAGATAAGTACATTTGGAAACAACAGCAAATTCCAGACTTCACATTTTTCCCAAATCTTCTTGATTATGTTTAACTCGAACCCTAACTTGCTCTGACTCATAGAACAAACACCTAGTGCACACAAACAGCCGGTTGACTTGGAGCGAACGTGGGGAGAGAGGAGCATATGGGAAGAAAGGAATGATAAGGACAGATGCAGAGCACAGAGTCTTTGCGGAGGAAAACTATTATGCCTCATGGTGAGTACTGACCTCCAGCCTTAGAGAGGCCTGGTAGGCTAAGCTGAGTCATCTCGGAGCTTGATATGATTCATATTTTTCTGTATGAAGTGGCTAGAAAGTTCAGGGTCTGAACCATCATCAGTCTTGGCCTTGTTATACCCTGCTCTCACCCTGCTTTTCTGGATTATGGTTCTTTTAACAAAGGCAAGACCCCAGATGATTGGAGGGGAAACTTGGACATCCACTCATCCTGAGAAAGAGTTTCATCGCCTTTTCAATTACCTTCCAACATTTTGGAATGCATCAAGAAGAAAGTCTGACTTTGATTGTTTCAAGTTTTTTAATATTCCTTAACATTTGCTATTCCCCTTTTAAAAAGGGAGTGTGAGGCCTCAGGCTCGGAGCGTTGATAAGCGAGAGTATTCAGACAGTGTTTATTAGTATTCTGTGTTCATTACATTCATGGCCAGTGATAGCATTTTCCTATTTGATGTAATACATTCCCTTTTTAAGAATAAATGTATTTAATTTAAAAATAGTTAATTACTGGGGCCAGCCCAGTGGCTCAGTGGTTAAGTGCGCACATTCCACTTCGGTGGCCTGGGATTCTTGGGTTTGGATCCCGGGTGCGGACATGGCACTGCTTGGCCAGCCATGCTGTGGTGGGTGTCCCACATATAAAGTGGAGGAAGATGGGCACAGATGTTAGCTCAGGGCCAGTCTTCCTCAGCAAAAAGAGGAGGATTGGCAGCAGTTAGCTCAGGGCTAATCTTCCTCAAAAAAAAAAAAAAGTTACTTACTAAAAAACTTAAGAAAATTGCTAGTGCAGGTGGCACATAGATATGGCAAAATCACGAGGCTGTTACCCCAGTTTTCGAAGCGCTGGGACGTTGCTCTGAGCTGGAGGAGCCTGTGAGAGGGTGTGCTGTAGATTTCAGGGGCCTCAGTCAGCCAGGAGTCCCAGCTCAGATACGCTGGGCCCTTCTCTGCACGTCCCTTCAACTCCACTTGTGCTCCTTCCTTGTCGGCATCAGGCAATCGTCATCATGATGGATGGCTTCAGGAAGGCACGGCCAGCTGTTGCTTTCAAGCTTGTGTGCTATGAAAGCAGGAGAGAGAGGTTAGCTTTCTCCTTTGTTTGTGTTATTGTCGTAATAAAATATGGCCTGTTCGCTATTTGTCTTTGACCCTAGGTCAGCTGCATCTTTTCTACAAAGCCAGTTATCTTTCCATTACTGGTAAGAGAGGAAGTGGCAGACGCAACTGAGATGTGCAGTTTTTGTTTTGATCTGGGTTTGGTTTTTCTTTTGGCTGTGTTTGATCAATAATGATTATATAGGGCCATAAAGAGGCTTCTTTAGGATTAAAAAAATTTCCTTATAAAGAAATATATGCTGCTTTTTAAAATACTTTCACTATTAATTAGAAATATATCCCCTCTAGTCTATGTCCAGAAATAAAACATATATATGAATAAAAAAGAAATTAATTGTAGGATATGGTATGTTTTATATTAAAATGCTTATTGAGTTATGAATTTTTAATTAATTATAATTGTTTAGTAAGAAATTCTAACCATTAAATATTTTGGTAACAGACTCACGATTGTGTTATATTCAAATTATCGGATAAAATTAAATAAAACTCAGCTAATCGGATCAGGAAGGTGACATCAGTACAACAATTAAAAAGTTTGGTAGCTAATTATATTGGTTCTTAAAAATAAGAAATACTGTGACAATTTTTGAATGCTATTTTTTTTAGTGATCTTAACAAACTTTTGGATCTTAAAATATTTGTTAATGGTGACAGAATTTGAACCTGTCATTTTTATTGGTAGATGATCTTAGTTATAATCCGTTTAAAATAAACAAACCCATGTTAGAAGCCCAGTAGACACTGGCCTTTTTATTTACCACCTATTTTCTTCTGTCTGGAGTTATTCCAGTTGATTAGTCCAAATACGCTGAGCCATCTTCTCCTCTGGTGGATGTTCATTCTGGATCTGATCAGCAGCCAGTTCGTCTTTTGATCGGTTGCTCTCATTATTGTCCAGTCCATTTGTGCATATCCTCATCTTTGCATAAGCTCAATTGTTTTTGAAGGCTTCCTGGAATGACTTGTGGGCTTGTGGAGTGTATTTCCTTGAAACGCTTCACGTTTTTCTCTTGAGTATCAATAATATCACATACACATTTTATTTTTTAGTTTTTGTTTTCTCTCCAAGTTCAGGCGTCTCATCCTCCTAGCCCGCCAGGGGGCACAACACATCACCCTCATTGTGCTTCGGTCGAACATTTCCTGGAAGCTCTCACTTTTCTTTCACAAGCATTGTCACAGCTCTGCTTTGGACACCCCCTGCCTTATAGTCTCCTAAATCCGTTTGCTTCTTTTGAAGCTTATAGGAGCTGAGCTCCCAAAATTAATAGAGAAAAACCAATTGGTCTTTCTTTTGTGTTGTGCTGCCTTCTACTGGTAGCTCCGTGTAAAGCAACTGGATATCGTATTTTAAAATAAATTATTAAATGCCGAAAGGAATTTAATAAATGTTTCTCAAATTTGAGCACTTGTAGACTATCAAAAATACCTTTGAGGATCACAAAGATTGTCAAACTATATATTGAGAAACTCTTTTTACAAATTCAAAGGCCCTGCTTTAGGTTTTGGCTCCACGGCTGTGCTGGGTTATAAGGTGGTCATGAAAATTATCCACAATTTGCATATGTATTTAGATTATCATGATTGTGAAAAAAATACTTAAAAATTCTCCTGGAGGACTTGCGGACGTTAGAAATCGATCTGTAGACCTCGGTTCTAGGATTGCCGACCAGCTCCTACACTATCGTTTTGTAGGTGAGAAAGCTAAACACAAAGAGGTGAGGGGGGGGGGCTTGTCCAGGGTCTCCAGGGAGTTAGAGGGAGAAGCCTTGGTGAGAAACCGGGTTGCACAGGCGTGTGCTTGTGCGTGCAGATAGCAGGCTTTGTGGTCACCTGGATTTCCTTTGCTTTCCATCTTGGAACAATGCATTGTTCTTTATTTAAAGGTTATGGTCGTACTGATTCCCAGAGCACCACTTGGGAAAGTAGTATTGTCATTAAGTGCAATATCTGTGTTTGCTCTTTCCTTATTCATTTCGTTTAAGAATCCACTTGCCCATTCAAACATGAAAAGCTAAAACCCATTGCCCAGCCGAAAAAGAACACGAAACAAGAACAAATCTCCTAATTCATGCAATGTAGAAAATAAAATGAAAGATATGGAATAGGCAATAAGAAGCTAAATCAAGAATAATATTGATCGATAATATTACAGTTTAGAGATTACCTGTTTAAATACTCAGAATTTAAGAACCATCATCAATATTGACCTATTAGTTATAAAATATGGCAGGAGGTAGTTGTCACTGTACACCTTTGACAACCTACAAACATTGACATTTAAAGTTTAGACAAATCAGGAAATGACGACAGCATCAGCAATGGAGTCCACATCTGGTTGGTTGGCCATATCTCCATCACACCAGCTTCCAGAGACAACAAGTGGCAGTAGCTCCTTAACGTGCCTCTTCCTCTCTCAGGTCATCATAGCAGTTTATTTTGTAAAGAAGTGATAATGAAATGCTTTCAATCTATGCACAGGACGTTGAATGGATGCAAAAAATCCAAATTGCTCCACAGAGCACTTTTTGACAGTCGCTTCAGAAAGTTTATCTTTATTAAGTTCATAGACATAAAAAATCTTGAATTCTTGAAATGTCTATAGTTATATAGCATTTTCATTCTTAAAAAGTATTTTCGAAATTAAAGGAAATATCTTCCTTCAATTTATTCAAAGATGTTGGTTTGAGGTATTTATTTCTAGTTTTAAATATTTTTTGTTTGCTCAGTTGAAGCTGGCTGAGACGTTTTTCTAAACTGCTTTAAAAGAAATATTAAAACTTGATCTTATTGGAGATCTATTACGAGACTGTTAATCAATTTCCTGTTTTAGCTCACGTGAGTGACAGCCTCCTGGAGACCACCACCAGGGGACAGACCAAGAACAAACGAAAGAAAATCCTCAATTTGTAGCCTCTTATCCTCCTCTGGTGAAAAGCCACCTTCAAACTGAATGATCCGGTTTTATTTATTTCCTTTTTACTGAATTTTATCTCATTTTCTCTTGACTGTGGAAGCAATTTCCTAGTTTCTTTAACAATATTGGAAGATTGATTGAGCACTAAAAAACTAAACTCAGTTGACCATGGGTATCTTAGCTCTTATTTTCTTCTAAGAGAGAGAATAACTGTGTTGAAGTCATACATTAAGCTGGAGGAGTAAATTTTCATAGTTTCCATTCCGCTATTTTCCACTAGTTAATTTTCCTTATAATATTTTGCTTATTTTCAAAAGAAAGTTAGAGTCATATTAGTCATAACTAATGCCCTATTTGTTTTTGTACCAATTATATAGATCAGTATTTTAACAAAAAATGGTTTGACACAACTAGAAGGACCCACAACTAAAAAAATATACAGCTATGTAACTGGGGGGATTTGGGGAGAAAGAAGCAGGAAAAAAAAGATTGGCAACAGTTGTTAGCTCAGGTGCCAATCTTAAAAAAAAAAATGGTTTGAGTACTCTTGTATTTCTCTCGTTCTTATTGTGGCTTCATAGTTTGACTAAAACTTTTAAACATCTCTTTATATTTGCTTGAAGATCATTTGATTAGTTGGGAAAGTATTTTCCAAGAGGAGCTATTTTTTCAAAGAGGTATTGTGTTTGTGTGTTCATCTATCTAGAAATGATAGCCCTTGTGTAACAGCTATGAGACTAAGCCATTGAAAGCCATTCTCTGGCACAAGAAGGACAAATTCACTATTGCGTGATTAAAGGAATATTCAAAAGGTCTTCACTGAAGTCAACCTTTTGATCTACTATAAATAAATGAGTTAGCTAATACGTTTATCTCTATTGCTTCTAAATTCAGCTAGACTTAAAGGTGGAAGTCATCTAACAGCCCACAGATGTTCGAGTGAGGTATGTCACTTAAATTATTATAAAGTATGAGAGTTGCTCTTCAACTAGCCCCTGTCTCCAATTCCAAATTTCTAATTGAACTCTAGTACAGGTATAATGCCTCCTACATTCTAAGTAGTCACAACTTAATCTCGTTGTCAATTCTTCTGTTCGATAAAAAAAAAAAAAAACTTGTTTAAATTTGGTGTTTAATTCATAAAATAAAGATCTTTAAAGATGCAAAACTGTGGTTAGATCTAACTAGACACCGTGCATCTTGACCTAGAGATAAAAGGCGTGCAGGAGACAGAGTGCTGGAATTTGCCCTGTTCATAGCTGAGGAGCCAATGCACACTTCGTCTTGCTGAAATGATTGTACCTCACGCAAGCTAGGGAGAAGTGTTTGAAAAAGAGGAATTACATTTTCTAACCTTCTGTTCTTTTTCAGGCATAGAATTTTAAAGCCCGAGACAAACGCTGATAAATCATGATCATCCCGTAAATTCAGCCACTTTTTAGGGAGGGAGTTTAATCTCCAGGCGGCAGAATGTTGGAGGCTCTGCTAGGATCAGAAGAATGGAACTTTCAGCTTCAGTAGCTTAGAGTTAAAAAGAACATGAAGTCCCTTTTTGGATGACATGAATCATAGTGGTGTGCTTGGCCCATCCAGAAGCAATCAGGACCTTTCTCTCCAGGTCTCGGAAGCAGGAGCCTGCAGGCGTGCTGGGTCCTGTCACTGGCATAATCGTGGGGCTCCCGGAAGAGTGACTCACCTCATGAGGACTTACAGGAGGTCGAGGCCTTCTGAGAATCCGAGGCTTCAATTTGGAAGAGAAGAGTGACAGCATGTTGTCAAGAGACAAACTGGAGTGTATGTTTGTCTGACAAAGAGTCAGCTTTTTAGGGTTTTACTTGCAAAAGAGATCTCTTACTGAGAGACGCCCTCCAAATGGAGTCAAGAGATGTTCGCTGAGAGAAAACAGTGCTAGAATGAATGTTCATTCTTCTTATGTAGGCATCCCATCTTCTTCAGAGCCTTAAACATACCAAAATAATAATAATAATAGCAATAATAATAATAATAATAATCTCCCATTTTCAAGAAACTGACAAATGAGTGGCAAGCCCACATTCAGCCTCCGGTCAGAATTCTACAGTCTTTTATACAGGACTTGAGTTTTAAGGGGTCTTAGGCTTTCCAAAAAGGGTTCTATTTTTATTGTCTAATGATGCCCTAGCCCAGAGCCTAGGGAAAGGGAAGAGCTGAGAATTCTAGCAATACCATCAGAAATAATTGCAGCCCTACCCAAGAAAAACAAGTGAACACCAGTCCTGGGAAGACAGTCCCGTCTAGAGTAGTGCCTACCCAAGATTAGACTCCAGTTTAAACTCTAATATATAAAAAAAAAAACTTGAAGAAGGCATGCCAAAATATGTAAAATTTTAAAGACTAGAAGGGTAAGTATAAATTATGTAGCACAATGAACCGTCGTGGGTGATTTCCCAGCATTCGATGACAAAGAGCTGCTGTGTTTGTTTGCGCTAAAATGTTCTGTGTCCACTAGCCACAACTTTGTGGCTTTTTCCCCTCTGTTTCCTTCTGATAGGTTGCTAGGCAGATTCTCCTCTGGTCCAGGTTAAAATGCTTAGAGCACAGAGGAAATCTAAATCCTTTCTTCTGGCTCCTGTGCCTCATGCCCCTTCTGGAATCTGGTGAATTTCCGAACACTGAGCATCTTCCTAGCACACTGGGTATTTCTGCAGGTCGAGCTCTCCTGCTCCTCCCCCAACACACACACTTGGGGCGAGAGCCAGCCTGAGCTAGGCTCTTAGGAAGAATACTTACCGCCACAGTATTGGCAGTGGTTATTTTGCAGAGCGTTAAATGTTGTTTACGCTGTTGAGGTACATCAGAAACATGTTCTGACTGAAGGTGTGGTTTGGTTTATATGGTGGACAATTAAGCATAATTAACACTTGATGATCTACATGATACGCCATCCCCAGTGGAACTGTAGAGCTTTGGGGCAGAGCCAGGAAGCTTGGCACTTGCCTGAGGTACCTAGGTAGTTAACTGTTTCATGCTTCACACTAAATTTGAAGAGACGTTGAAATCAGTAGTCACTTGTGGTGGTTTTTGGACCACAAGCATCAGCATCACTGCGGAAGTTTTTAGAAATGCGCATTCTTATTTGGCCAAAATTCAGGGCAAGTGCCGAGTCTCCTGAAGGGTTCCTTGGCAGTATGCCTCTCCCCCTCTCTCCACTGAATAATAGCATCCTTATCTACAGCTATCAACTATATCAACTTATATAGAGTTATCATCTTTATCTTCAGTTATCAACTGAAGTGGCTGATTTTTCTCTTTCTCTGTCACCAGATTGGTTTTATTTCAAAATGTTCTTTATTTGGAATCATTTGAGGGGCTTCTGGAAGAATGAAAACTCAGGGTGATGGTATCCCAGAATTTTTTCTTTAAAAGAACTCTCTCCGATGATTCTTATTTCACACTAAATTTGAAAATATCAAAATCCGTAATCATTGACATGTGATTATTGGAGCAGGACTATCGACATTGCTCCGGAACTTGTTGGAAGTGCAAACTCTTTGGCCCTGATCCAGACCTACTGAATCGGAGACTCTGGGTTGGAGCCCAGGTATATATGCAAGCTCTCTGGGTGATTCTGATGCTCGCAAAAGTTTGAGAACTACCCTTCTAGCTTATGTGCTCCTTCAATATGAATACTTAAGAAAGTATCTTGCTCTATAAAAAATCTTTTTAAAGAAAACTAGAACTGGGATTAGGGATGTCTACTAATATTTGAGTATAAGGAAATGTCCATAAACTGTCAAAGAAATAATTAAAGCTGGCAGAGTAAGATTGGAAAAATCCTATGTCCAAAGAATGTTTGTTTAACTCCATGTTAGAGAAGACTGTTGAGAAAATTCCCTAAAAGTGGACTGAAGAATACTTCCTTTTCATAGGAAATGGATAGCGATCAGACAAGCTGTTTTTTCTCTAACAATATGGAATAAATTCTCTCTGCTACTTCTAAAATGTTAGCGTGTGTAAGTGCACTAAGGGAATAGATTATGGTAAACAAATAATCTGCATAAAGCTTCATTGTTTGCAAAGTTTCCTTGCTTTCTCTTGTGAAACGGACAAGAGAACTAATGGACACTTGTTTCCATGAATGGAGACCGTACTACCTGAGTTTACTATGCCTGACAACTAGGATTCCATTTCCAACACTTATCCCAACTTTTGACATTATTATAGTAACAATTCATTATTATAGTAACAATTCAGTCATTATTTCAGAATTTGCTCATTATTGTGGCCAATTTGTGAAATAAATCATAGGAAAATTTCTAACAATGATATCTTTGTTAACAATTTTGTCTGTTAGTTGAATTACTTGTTTGATTTTCTCACATACAAATGGGAATATTGATGAGGAAAGAAATTAGCTGATAGATCTGACATTCTCTGCTTCTAGCTACAGACTAATCTGAAGAAGCATAGATATAACTATGTGTTAATGATCCTCTTGTAAAGATATGGCAAGGTGTGCAAATGATAAAACCAATAACACTAATCTATGTGAATAAAGGAAAAAGATCACCTCAGAGAGTAATACATTCTATGAACCAATCAAACAGGTGGGATTAGGTTGACCTATTTGAAGAAGAGAAAACAGATCATGCACTGTGGTAGGTACAGGACAGATGGGAGATGATCTTAAATAGTGATGACAAAAGTCCTCCATGAGAAAGTGACATGTGAGGAGGTGAATATCTGAGGAGGGTTATTGAAGCAAAGTCCCTGAGATTGGAATTCGAAGAACGTCAAAGAGGCTAGAGGAATTGAAGTGTAGAACGCAATAACATTGAAGAGGATTTTAGGCTGGTTAATTTTTAAAACTGAAGATGAGAAGGAGGCTCTGAGGAGTGGAATTTGCTTGCCCTTTGATGAGAGACATTTGCATTTGTGAAGGAAGTCTCCATCTGTGGGGGATGTCTCCCTCTCTGCACCAGGAGGAAGGCGGGATGGCCTTGTCTCTGGAAACTCTTAATGGGGAAGGCAAGGACTTATGTTGTTTACTGTCTGGCAACCTCATGTAACTGAACCCCCCCAACATCCTCCTTTATCATCTTTAGCTGAAGATAATATTTAAGCGGTGGTTTCTGCCATTTACTTAATCCGGCTTGATTCTTATCTAAAAGTTATAGGACGGTATACCCAATAACCAGACCCTACCGGCACTGATACCATTTTAACAACTCTTTTCACATATTCTTTCCTTTGTCTTGTAAAGAGATAACTCACATACCTATGCCTTAAATTTAGCCCTACCCTCAACTCACATTTGCAGCAGCTGCAGCATCTCTGACTGCTCATGGGTCCTGTCCCCACGCCGGCAGCAGCAGCTCCACCTGACCATGGGTCCTGTCCCCACGCAGCAGCTCTGACTGCCCATGGTTCCTGTCCCCATGCGGGCAGCAGCAGCTTTGACTGCCCGTGCATCCTGTCCTCATGCAGCAGCAGTGGCAGCAGCAACTCTTTACTGCCTATGGGTCCTGTCTCCATGCTATTCCACACTATTCTCTAAATAAAAGAGCACTACTGCCAGACCTTGAGAGTCCAAGAAGTCTTTCTTTCGACTCCTTGGCTCACCGACCCTGCATCAATATGAACTGAAAGAAGAGATAAATGATAGCCTACATAGTGTGTAAGACTTAGTAGGTCATTGTAAGAACTAGCTTACAGACGTCGTAAAGACCCACAGTCTGCCTCAAATAAGAAGCCTTTTGGGGATTTTGAGCAGAGAAGTGACATGTTCTGTCTTCCATCTGAAAAAGACCATCCTGGCTGGTGTGTTAAGAGTAGTATCTATGGGGATAGGGTAAAGCCAGACCAATTAGGATGCTGTGGGAATAATAAAAGTGAAGAATGATGGTGTATCATAGAGGATGTTAGCCGTGAGTGCTAAGAAATGGTTGAATTCTCCAAGTATTTTGAAGATACAACCAAAAGGATTTGATAATGTATGGACATATGACACACAGAAAGAAAGAAATCAAGTTTGACTTTAATGTTCTTTTGACCTGAGCCCACAGGAGGAATTTTGGAGTTTTCCACTTACTAAAATGAGATCATCTTTGAGTAGGAGTTATTTCATGTAGAAGATCAGAAATTTAAATTTGAGATGTCTTTATACATCCAAATGTTGTCAAGTAGGCCGTTGGACATATGCTAATCAGGAATTGAGGAGCTCCATGGTGGAGATGTGAGTTAGGGGTGTCAGCTTATAGGCCATATAAAGCCTTGAGACCAAGGGCCATCCCCAGAGAAGTGAGTACAGAGAGAGAAGAAGTCCAAGTCCTGAGACTGGAAGCACTCCACTGAGAATGAACAGAGATAGACACAGCAAAAGAGACTTAGAACAAGTGGCCCGAAAGGTGGGAGGGAATCCAGGAGCATTTGACGATCCTGAGCCAAGTGAAGAAAGTGCTGCGAGGAAGAGGGAGTGACTGGCTGAATCAAGTAAGATGAGGACTGAGAATCAACCCTTGAGTTTAGCAACGCAGAGGTCACTGCTAACCTTGACAAGACAATTTTGGTAGTTCATGAAAAAAGAAGGACTGATTGGAGTAAATATAAGAGCATGGAGTGAGAGGAAACAGAGACAGCAAGGACAGAAAACTCTCCCCAAGAGTATTGCTGTGAAAGAAAACAGAGAAAAAAGGGAGGAAGCTGGAGAGGAAAATGATGTCAAGAAAGTTTCGTTGTTATTTTTTCGTCTGCTTTTTGTTTTCTAAGATATGCGAAAAAGAAATTTATTTGTAATTTAATGGGAATGATCCAGTGGAGAGGGAGAAATTGACGGTGCAGGATTGCAAGGAGAGAACTCCTGGAGGAATGCCTTGAGAACCCAAAAGAGGAGGGAACAAGTGCACAAATAGAGGGAGACAATGCTTCCATGGAAGTGCGAATCCTTAGTTCATCTACAGTGATAGGTGGTGAGTTAGACTATGTGGGTGAGGATACCGGTGCAGGGGTCAACATGGGGTGAGAGCTTGTGGGACTTTGCTTCTGTGGTTTCTGTTTTCTCAGCAAAATAGAAAACAAGATCATTAGCTGAGATAAAGGATGGAGGAGGAGGTAGAGGAGATTTGAGTAATTAAGCAGGTTAGAAGGCTCACTTGACTGGAAAACCATAGTATGATGGCTGGGAATCATTAAGGACACACATATGGTTTGCAGTCTTGATTAAAGTGGCAAATTCTAGCATGCCTCTCTGTTTTTCTTCAACCATGTTCAGCTGCACAGGCAGTAGCTGCATAGTGCAGAGTAGGCATAAAGACGGGTTTATTCAGATTTGGGTTATGATAGACAAGGAGGTGAGTAGAGAGACAAGGGAGCTGATGATGTACTCAGGAGGGGGATTATTCTGACTGACCAAAGAATATATTTTGGACAAGAAGGAGAAGAAATTATATGAGAAAAGTGAGGAATAGTGGAGTGTTGGTATAGTCAATCAATTTTAAGATCCATATGTTTCAAATATTATTGAAATTGAGGACTAAGCAGGAATAAACCGGAGTGTTTAGTACTGAGATTGTGAAGGGGGCACAGTTGTTGGTCATGATACATCTCAGGGTATGGCCATGAGAGTGTTTTATTCAAGGAGGGAACAAGATCCTCGGAGGAGAGCATGCCAAACAGCTAGGAGTCCAGGGTGCTTCATGGATTATCTAAATAAATACTGAGATTACCAATACGTTCATAAGATATTGACAGTAAACTCAAAGATAAAAATCTTTGGAGACACGACATGGGCTAAGATGTCCGTGGGCTCAGCAGATGACTACAACGAGGAAGGTAGTGAGATATGGTGTGTTGTAAGCTTTTCCTGTAAAGGGACAACTAATAAATATTTTAGTCTTTGCAAGTCACAGGTGTTTCCCCCATCCTCCTCCTTTTTTTCTCTTCTTTTTTTTCCATAATGCTTTATAACATTATTGTATTACATTATTATATTATTATATAACATTATTATTTATTAAGAATAAAACGTTCTTAGCTCAGGGTTATACAAAAACAGGAACAGAAGTGATTTTGCCTGCAGGCTGTAGTTTGCTGACCCCTGAACAAGGGTGGAGGAGAGAGGATGGTCTGGAAGGAGCAATAGGTAAGCCTTACCTCACCTCCAGCTCTTGCAGTATAAGGAAAAATAAGGGAAGCAACGTCTTGGAGTAAGTACTATATTTCAGTTGTAGGCAGTTTAAGAGAAGGAAAAAACAAGAAGTTAAGGAATTTTCCCTCCAATTCTTTGCTGATGTGGATAAAGCTAAAATAAACATTCCTGCGCCAGTCCTTTTTTGTGGCCCTGTTTCATTTTATTTTGAGAAAATATCTGAATGTGGAATTGCCAGATCATTGGAATTTTCAGGAGTTTTTTTTCCCCCCTAAAGGGATCACTGTGCTTGAAAATTGCATCCCTGCTACTCAATTTGACTAACAATACTAACAATTAAACTGATCTAAAAATATTATCATTCTTATCAAGATATAGCGAAAACTTCTAGAATGTTAGTTTCACAAATCTCAGTAAATTGATCCTCTGGCCCACTCCTCTTGTCTGCCCCCATGACTTTAATTGTCAGAGAGAATGTTTGCTTAATGTGAAAACATCATAGATGCTATTTGAGTCCCCAGCTCTCTGGTCAATCAGATGTCTGCTTGTAAACATTTATATTAGTGTCATCACCCGCTCCCTTAAGGAGAGTTCAGAGGAAAGAATAGCAAGTACCAACCATGGATGCATTCAAGAGTTTACTTCAAAGCAATCAACATATTCTTTTATTTATACATGGTACATCGATGATTCATTTGGGACCATAGATCTGACATATATATATTCAGTACATTTGTTATTAATCCTCAACTCTCTTTACTTATTTACTCAGAAAATTATCCCACAATTGCTGTTTGACAATTTACTGCTATAGATATGTATAGCATGTTCTCCTAGTTGCTTTGTTATTTTCTTATTCCTCAGCACAAGAAAATGTCATTTGCTCAACTACAAAGTTTCTGTTTTGCAAAATTTCTTGTGACTCAGTCCTAGAAAACAAAATAGAGAAGTCTATTGGGTGGAGCTTCTGGGATAGCTACTGGTTCCTTAAGAAAATGGAATGGCCTCAAATGTGACTCAGCTTTTACCATACTCCATCTCTGCCAAGATAGGATATTCAGATGATACTCAAAAGTACAATAATTGTGTGTATGGACACAAAAACAGACACTGAGTGTGCTGAAGTACAAAGATAGAAGGAGCCCTGGTCCCTGAGGGCCATGTGGAGCTCCCGCACCATTGGAAGACTGACTGTGGCTGTGCTTCTTCACAGTTAGAATACGTCACACAGCTCGTGGCCAATACAAATAATTCTGCTCAGCCTTGAAACACAATCCATTTTTGTGTGTGTGTGAGGAAGATTGGCTCTGAGCTAACATCTGTTGCCAGTCTTCCTCTTTTTGCTTGAGGAAGATTATTGCGGAGCTAACATCTGTGCCCATCTTCCTCTATTTCATGTGGGATGTCACCACAGCATGGCTTGATGAGCGGTGCGTAGGTCTGCACCCAGGATCCAAACCTGTGAACCCTGGGCCACTGAAGCTGAGCACGCAAACTTAACCACTATGTCACCGGGCTGGCTCCTCAACAATCCACTTTATTTTGCCTTCCTCCCTGCAATGTCAGGATGGACTTTTCACAGATTAAGTTTTTCTGTGCTTTTTCTATCATTGGTCAGTTGCTTCCACGTCTGTAGTCTCTGGCTGTTACTAGGTCATTGCCCATTCTAAAGACTTCCTCCATCTTTACTAAATGTCACTTTCTCTAACTCCTCCCCAAGTGTAAAGCAGCTAGTTCCCCAGAGTACCACAGTGATTTTTAGCATTAAATAGTGTAACTCCTGCGACTTGGATTCTAGAGGTGTTGCAAAGAAAAAGAAGAATTTACAGTGATAATAAAATGGCACCGTGTTGAGGCAACTATGTTCAGAGTTGGCACTTAGATCAGGTACTGGGAGTGTTTCAGACTGTAAATGTACATCAATTAAAACTTTGACATTATTTAGATGAGCAATATTTGCTTGCATTTATCCTCTCGCAATTGTAAATAGTAAGTAGTAGCCAACATACACAAAAAGAGTATCCAAGAAAATAAGATATTTTAAAAAGTAAGATTATATTCGTTAAGAGGAAAAACCTCATTGAATTACCAGATACACAATGTGGAAAACTAAACGAAATCCCTCAGAGTAAAAAAGTAAAACAGAAAATAATCATTATGCTATACATAGACCTTACAGAGACCAAGAAAGGCCAATTTCTAACATCTAGATTTTCTGATGTATTGAAATTTGCTTTATTTTTAAAATATATCTTTGATAAATATTCTGCTATAGATTTTCACTTAGCCAGCTAATATACTGATTGATGAGCCTGTAACCAATTTTAAAATTCAGAAGTGAAAATGATCCATGGAATCCGTCCTCAACGTGGTTATGGGTCACCCTAACTCCAGCGTTCCGAAGTCGGGAGACATACATGAGTCCATCGTCTCTTAACACGTCATACTGACAGGTGATGATGTAGGTCAGAGGTAAACCACGCAACTTGTGGTCATCAGCCAGCAGGGGGGCTGCCCTCACATCCAGGAATCCTGGATATTTCTTTGATAGCTCAGAACTGCCATAAATTGGATTGTTATACACATATCCTTTTAGAAACCTCTCAGGGAGCAAGGAACTCCAATTAACAAACTTGAATAACTGACTTGATTCCACAGGAACATGTTGGTGGGAAAGCATGGCTTTCTCAAGTGATCTATCTGTAGTAAAATATTCACTCCAGAACCTGACCATGAGTGATTTGGACAGAACAGGAAAATGCGAATATCCTTGGTATGATGGTGTATCTACGTCAAGAGGCTGAAGGGCAGGATAAATTAAAGACTGGACCTTGAGTTTGATCTTGACATCCGGATCATCTAAGAGCTGAGAAATAATTAAAATTACTTGCGTGAAATATTTTCATTTTAAAACAATAAAATAACTGTAACAAAATTATATATAGATTCATAATCTCAGAAAGACGTAAGTAGTAATTGGAATACACCATCTGAACAAAATTTCAAATATCCAAAATAGGATTCCAGAACTAGATATTCTTTAATTAAAGGGTACTTTTAACTTAAGGATAATCATCTGTCTCATACTCCTCATGGATAATGCAAAATATCTAAGCAATAATTAGAAAGTTAATGTCTTACCCTTTCTACAAAGAATGACAACCAGAAGAACATGCATAAATTTGACCTTTTTACTCCTTTGTTAATATGAGAGTTTATTAAAAGAGTCTACTATGCCAGTAGGCTTTGCCATGGAAAGAAAGGATCACTTAACAGGGATTTCTGACCTGGCTTTGATGCCAGTGACGTCCTATTTTGAGGGATTTGGGCAGGCTTTCTGTGTGAAACATTCTGTTAAAATGACTCTTTCCTATATCAGGCCTAAGGTGCTCATGTTTGTAAAGGTCAATGGTCTGCAGAGAGGTGCACAAACACCATAGTGGCCGAAACGGTGATCCATAAGTTAGAATAAAAATTCAAAACATATTTCAATTTTTGAAAACATGTTTTAAAATGCAGTTTTATATGTTTTCAAAACACACAATATACTATACTGTAAAAAAAATGTATATAACTTCTACATAAAAATACAGATATTGGATTCCTCAAATATTTTGCTAATAGTGTTTATCCATGTTGTAACATAATAATCAAAGTAGACCTCTTTGGACACTTTGAAGACCATTTATGAAGATCATTACAGGTTACCAGGTATTTTTATATAAATTTATTCATGTGCCCCTAAAAACAACTCTGTAAAGTTGAAAGGTCTCATTTCGTCTCATAGTTGAGGAAGTGGGTGCTTACAGGGATTAAGTAAACTGGCGAAGATCACATGTAGAGTGACTGCTTCTCAAGAAAATCCAAGTCCTCTGCTGTCTAATTTCGTGTTTTTCTGCCAGACTCTGAAACCTAAGGCAACAGTCAGAAATCCGCTCTGGGAAGTTTCAAACTCCTGTTCCACACTGTGGTTGCAGCAAAGCCTCACCATAACACTCTTTCCTTTTGGAAATATTGTACAAGAAACTCTAGTGGCCAAAATACCTTTTTAGTGTAAAATAATTATAAATGAATATCATCAACAAGACAAATAAAGCAATGTTTTTTAATTGCTCTAAATCCATCCTTTATAATTAAAATCAACTAGTAAAATCCAGACTCTACACCTGTAGTCCACAGGCAGCTTCCCCGTCTGGCTTCCACCGCTAAATGGGAAAACAGCTTGGATTTTAAACAATCAATAGCAGGTTTTTTTTTTTCTGTTCATGGAAACTAAACTCATGTTACATATAATCTGGGATAAAATATGCTATGTATTATTATTATTATATTACTATTATTAAGTGACAGATAAAAACAACTGATTTTATGTAAGCAAAGAAATTTTTTGAATACTTTATATTTCTTCTTTGTAAATGGCATAGAAAGTTTTGAATGTGCTGTTAGTTTCTAAAAGTAGTGTGCTTCTTCAGGCAATCCAGGAAGACCGCACTGGAGGTGACCGAGTCCATCCGCACCTCTAACAATGTGATAAGATCAGTGTTCGGTCACACAAGTATATAAACTCATTCATCTCACTAGTATAATATTTTACTGACATGTATATAATTTTAAATCAACAATCTATCTAGAGAATTATCATTTCATTAAGAAAGAAAGGAACCTATGACAGGAGTAGCGATTCACATTTTGATATTTTAGACATTTCTTCTCAACATTCTCTTTAATATTTCCCCCAAAATCACTATCCTTATACAGGTCTTCCCGATCTTAGGATGGGGTTACTTCCGCATAAACCCATTCAAGTTGAAAATCTCCTACGTGGAAAATGCATTTAACTTGCCTAACCTACCCAGCAACCTGGTTCAGCCTCCCTACTAGAAACACGCCTGCAACACTGACGTTAGCCTACCGTTGGTCAAAATCATCTAACACAAAGCCTATTTCATAATAAAGTGTTGAGTATCTCACATTATTAATTGAATACTGTACTGAAAGTGAGAAACAGAATGGCCGCGTGGGTACAGAAGGGTTGTGAGTGCATCAGTGGTTTACCCTCGTGATTGCATGGCTGACTGGGAGCTGTGGCTGCCCGTGCCCAGAATCACAAGAGAGCATTGTACTGCATATCGCTAGCCCAGGATCAAAATTCAAAATTCCCGGTATGGTTTCTGCTGAATGCACACCGCTTTCGCACCATCGTAAAGTCGAAATATCTAAGTCAGGGACCGTCTGCACTTGCATTTACATTTTAATATATTTATTAAAGTACTGTTTATAAGTAGACTATTTAAAAAAAAAAGACAAACCTAGAAATGATGAGCATCGTACCTGTTGCGTTACTGCTGCCGCTAAATTTCCTCCCGCGCTGTCTCCAGAAACAGCAACCCTCTCAGGGTTCACGCCGTATTTTGCAAGAACTTTTTCATGTAAGAACCACTTTAAGGCATTATACACATCTTCAAATTGAGTTGGGAAATGATACTTAGGGGCTAATCTGTAGCTGTGGAGAGAAAACATGCTTTTCATGTCACTTATATTTTTGCTTTCTATGAAAGCATAATACGCATGTCAGAAATGCATGTATCTCAAGTGTACAACTCAGTTTCCAAATGGAACACAGCCATATAACCAACACCTGGACCATGCAATAGAGGGTTGCCAGAGCCCTCCCTGAAGCTCTCTTCCATTTAATCTCCCCAAGCCCTGAAGCATCCACCAGCCTGACACACAGCGTAGGTTAATTTTGCCTGGTTTTGCCCTTTCAACAAATGGAATCATTCGGCCTGTACTCCCAGGTGTCTGGCCTCCATTGTTCACCATGACGATTTGGAGCCTCATCCCCTTTGCTGTGTGCTTCTGACCTCGTGTCGGATACTCTACTGTGTGACTATGTCACAACTCACTTATCCATCAAAATGTTGATGGGCATTTGCGTTGTTTGCACTCTTGGACCTTCACAAACAGTGATGCTGTGAATATCCTAGCACGTGTTTTTTGATGAACATACGTATGCATTTTTGCTGACATATACCTGTAAGTGTTATTGATGGTCACAGAGTATATGCTTAGCTGTACTTAATATCGTCAAAGAGTTTTGCAAGGTGGTGGTACCAAGTTATTCTTGAGCCAGAAGTTTATGAAAGTGCCTGTTAATACATCTTCTCACCAACACTTCTTATTTATGTCTTTTTCATTTAGCTATAATACTGAGTGTATAGAAGTATTTCCTTGTCATTTTAATTTGTACTTTCCTGGCGTAAACTAACTTTTCGTATGTTTATTGGTGATTTGGATCTCCTTTTCTGTACGTTGTCTTTTTGAGCTTTTTCCTCCATACTTCTATTAATTGGTAGATGTCTATATATTTTGGATTAAAGAAATACATTCTTATATACACATATATGTTCTCTTAATGTTTAATATGCACATATATGTTTTCTTAATTTTTAATATAACCACTTCATTGTGATATAATTCACACACTATAAAATTAACCCACTTAAAGAGTGCAGTTCAATGGTTCTTAGTGTATTCAGAGAGCTGTGCAACCATCATCACAATCAATGTTAGAACATTTTCATTACCCCAAAAATAACCCCTGTACCCGTTAGTAGTTGCTTCTCATTTCTCCTCATCCTCCACCCCCAGCCCTAGGCAACCACTAATCTACTTTCTGTCTCTATAGATTTGCCTACTCTGGACATTTCATATAAATGGAATCAGAAAATCGGTGGCCTTTTGTGACTGGCTTTTCACTTAGCATACTAATTTCAAGCTTTACCCATGTTATAGCATTCCTTTTTATTGACAATGAGCATTCATCTTTCAATTATACGGGTATATTACATTTTATTTATCCTTTCATGCGTCAGTGGACATTGGGCTTTTTCCACTTTCGGGGTTTTATTAATAATGCTGCTATGCACATACACGTTTTTGTAAACATATGTTTTATTTCCCCTGCATATATATCAAGGAGTGAATATGCTGAGTCATATGCTAACTCTGTTTAACCCTTTGAGGAACAGCCAAAAGCTTTTCCAAAGTGGCTGCACCTTTCACACTCCCACCGGCATTATGGAGGGTTCCAATTTCTCCATTTCCTTGCTAAAACTTGTAATCTATCTTTTTATTATGCTCATCCTAGTGTGCGTGAAATTGTGTGTGTGAAATTCTCATTGTGGTTTTGATTTGTGTTTATCTGATGGCTAATGATGCTGAGAATCTTTTCATGTGCTTATTGGCCATTATAATTTTAGAGTCAAAATTATTGAATTTTTAAAGAGTGTCATTTACCTTTAATACAAATAAAATAAGTGTATTAAAAGGCAAGGCCTGTGTTTGCATAAAAATTTGAAAGCATATTTCATTTTTCAAGAATGTGTGATTTTTTAGTAATTTAATGAACCAAACATAGGTGAGTATCTTAACGGTGTCATTTGACTTGCAGCTTTAAGAAAATCATCTTTAAAAATAAACTTGGAATACAAAATTTTGCATAAGCTTGGATTTAAAAAATTTTTATTCTAATCACTATATGACTATAATTCAATTTTATAATAATGAATTACCTTGATAAATGGCCACGACCGTTAACTCTTAACTTTTCCTTCATTTCCTGAAGTTGAAGTTTACACAGGCGTATGCGGCTCTGACATGGTCTGCCTGCTAATTCACCACCTGATTTTACTCTCCCTAAGTGTTCTTTTCAAGTGCGGATTATTGGTCTAACATGCTATTTTACACTAACTTATTGGCTTGGTTTGTTTAGTTTGATAATACATTTTAATTGTTTGGACTAATCAAGTGTTAGTCACTGGGCTGAGTCCCTTCCAGGAATGTTACCACTTCATCTTCACAATAACCACCTCAAGTAGGAACCATTTATGACACACTTTTATAGATGATTCTTTGACGCCAAGGCACTCATCCTAAAGATTGTCAGTGTAACATTGAGAGGAAATCCAGTCCAAGTAATTATGTCCATGGATAACACAGTTAAAATTTACGTGAAAAACCCTTTACTTTTAGCTCTTCCTTCTTGCCTTAAGAGCATACACACACATACGTACACGTATTTTCTTTCTTGACTCTGATCCGAGTAGTCTAGACTTCACGTTCTATCACCTACTTAATCTTATCTGAGAAACATTGATTTTGGCATAATCATGCATCGACCAATGAAGTTGAGTGATTGTGGGCATGTAAGGCATCTGGTCTGAAAACAAAGAAACACAGCTCTTACTCAGCTGATATGACAACAGCATCAAGTCTGTCTGCTGTCCATCTTGACAGTGAGTCATAACCTTTTAAAGCTGAAATAAAAGGAAAAAAGCAGGACTTTAGTGAAAATGGACAAATGAAGACAGGATATTTCCTTCACAAAAATCCCATTGTGCTTGCTTTATATTCTGAGAATTCTCCATCTGCTCTGCACAGAAATACCAGGGAGACAAATGAAGTGCTGGACTTATCCATAGGAAACCACCCATCCACAACTCAGTAGAATCTGAGTTTCACATAGAACCTCCTCACCGCTGTTCTTCTCTTTATCTTTTGTCCTTCACATTTTGTCTTTGGCTCTTCTGAGCCAGCTTTATTCTCCGGAAGACTAATCTCATCTCCCTTACTGGAAGAGATATTGACTTGACTCTGTGTTAGGTGATGAGTATTTAAGACAAAAAGACAAGTTACTGACTTGACGAATGTGCTGTTAGATAAGTGAGCCAAGGAGATATAAACAGAATTGTGGTAACATAGAAGGACCCCCTAAATCTGCATGGGACAATAGAAAAACATCTGAAAATAAGGGGGGTAGAACTATGCCCCCTTAACACACAGAGTTGGAACTCCCTCATTTACAGCTTGCATCCACACTGCTATCCTAAAGATGTATCTAGCTGAGCTCTGTCTTTGCCTCTTTTTCTCTTGTCTAGGAGGAAGACTGATGCTTTTCTAGTTTTTTTTAATAAAGATTGGCACCTGAGCTAAATCTGTCGGCAATCTTTTCTTTTTTTGTTCCCTTCTTTTCCCGGAAGAGCCCCAGTACATAGTTGTATATCGTAGGTGTAGGTACTTCCAGTTGTGCTATGTGGGATGCCGCCTCAGCGTGGCTTGATGATTGGTGCCATGTCCATGCCCAGGATCCGAACTGGCAAAACCCTGGGCCGCTGAAGCGGAGCACCTGAACCTAACCATTCGGCCACGGGGCCGGCCCCCTGATGCTCTTCTTAACCGTCTCCAACCCTCCTATCCATATCCAATACTTTACCACTGCTCTGACTCTCCTTCCCTCTTATCTCCTCTGGGATGTTCCTCATTGGTCAACGCTTGAAGCCCACCTATTCTAGCACGCATCTACTTATTGCCTTCATTTCCTTCAGTCTACCAACTTGCTCATGTCTTTCCCACATAAAAAAAATAAAATAATACAAAATGCTCTTACTTAACTCTCCTTTCAATTTATCATTTTCTTGCTTATTCCTTTCTTAACTAAGTCCCTTTAAGGCCATCAATCCTTCTTACCATTTCCTTTCCTCTCACTTTTTGCTCATTGCAATGCATTTCTATGTGAATGTTCTGTCAAATCTGTCCGCAACAATATTGTCATAAAAAATTCAACACCCAAGAGACATACTTCTGTCCTGACTTGGCACCTCTACACCATTCAGTAGTTTTTATTAATCTTTCTTTCTTGAGACTCTCACCTCTTCTGGCTTTCTTTTCATTTTTTTACCTCTTTGGCCACTTCTCAGTGCCTTGCTGGTTGCTTATTCTTTCAGCCAATGCTATGTCTCTGTTCCTCAGGCATCTGTCCTCACCCTCCCAGTCCCCCCATCAGAAGCAAGACAATCATCTTAGATTCCCTCTCAATCTTTCTCTTTCTTCTCCTCTCCTTCCCTCCTAACTTCGCACATCAATTGAAAATTTTGCTTAATTTCAAGCCTGTAACATTTCTTATTTGGACTAATTTATTCTTCCTCTCTGAGAGAGCTCAGAGTTCTTAATTAGAGCCCAATTCAATCTCCATTTCCTTAACTGATCTGTATCCCATTTATCTGAGGTAAGCAGGTGAGTATCAAGCACCCTGGGACTCAGGCGGGTGAGGTGATTTTCTCAAAGTCACACAACTGGGACCTTTAAACCAGTGCTTTCACTTCTAAGTATGGTCCTCTTTCTGCTATAATCCTATTCATCAAGAAATTTGCAACCTGCACATTCAATCTTGATTACACTGGTCTATTATTTGCTAAATTTATCACTTTTTTAAAAACACACTGTGTGCTTTATTTATTTATCCAGTGATTAGAGATTATCTCCATTAGAATGTAAGCTCCAAGAAGCAGGGAGTCTTGTCT
Organism: Equus quagga; assembly: GCF_021613505.1. Taxonomy (NCBI): domain Eukaryota; kingdom Metazoa; phylum Chordata; class Mammalia; order Perissodactyla; family Equidae; genus Equus; species Equus quagga. The sequence goes on along the minus strand of NC_060267.1, from coordinate 182,976,134 downwards.
ATTCAAAGAGACAGATCCAGAGCTCCTAGAATGTTGCCAGTCATGTAGCAAATATGTGAGTAAATGGGTTGACATGTCAGCTGGTCCTCTCATATCAGACGGAGAAACGCAGAAATAGCAAAGTCTGTTCTTTTAGAGTCGCTGCAATAAATATGAAAACACTGTCTTCTCAATTCTACCTGGATTGAAGAGAAAAGTATATGTGGAAGAGAATAATTTGAAGCTTCAAAGAAGAGTAAAACTTAGGCAGGAGAACAAAGCAAGAGAAGACGAAAGAGACTGCAGTGTCCCGGCAGAAGAGCCCTGTATACCTATTGGAGACGCTGTTTTCTAATAAAATTTTTGCAAACTATCTTAGTGATAGAGATTTTTCAAAGCATTCACTTACCAGCACTTCCCAAACACCAACCACCGCCATGGATGTAAAACACACCCCTCCTCAGGGCTTCTGACTTCCTCTTGGGCACGTACACACGGACAGGAATATGGTTGAATGTTGTCTCAGTCACAGTGACATTTTCATCTGAGGTTGGTGGAACTTCATCAAAACTCATACCAGTCATCATGGAATCCATCAAATGGTTGAGTCCCAGCATCTCCAGAAATGTAGCCTAAAAACGAAATTCACACCCACCTTGGAATTCAAGTTCCAAAGAGAGCTATGAACAAGTACACGCTGTCCTTTAATAAGCTCAAGTGAAATGAACTAAATTCTTGTTCATGAACCCTCTTTGGTCCTTTTAGAAGAACCAGAAGTCAGAAGTTGTGCCTACAGTGGTTGTTAAAAAGGAGAGTGAGTGCTCAGTTAGTCCTTATTCCATAAAAATGTGTCAGGTTCCGCACTAAGCTTCAGGGTTACACAGCTGAGCACGAGAAAGGCTGCTCTCGAGAACCTCAGAGTTAAGTGGGAAAGACAAAGAAGAAACTGTTTGAAAAACAATGTAAATACATCCCTACATCTCTGCACATGTACTTTGGGAGCAGACAGCACATGATTACAAAAGCTCCCTGGGCGTGGCAAACGGAGAGCAGTTTTCAAGCAGGAAGTGCAATTTTATCTAAGTCTTAAAAGTAAGGCCTTTTCTGGGGCTGGCCCCGTGGCCGAGTGGTTAAGTTCGCGCGCTCTGCTGCAGGCGGCCCAGTGTTTCGTTGGTTCGAATCCTGGGCGCGGACATGACACTGCTCATCAAACCACGCTGAGGCGGCGTCCCACATACCACAACTAGAAGGACCCACAACGAAGAATATACAACTGTGTACCGGGGGGGCTTTGGGGAGAAAAAGGAAAAAATAAAATCTTTAAAAAAAAAAAAAAAAAAAGTAAGGCCTTTTCTGAAGAATTTGGCTAAACTAAAAATCAAAAAACCCTTCCAGACAGAGAAACTAATTTAGTTTGGAGATAGGGAGGCCCTTATGGATCCCCCGAGGTACAGCTATAAAGCTGGGTCACACTGGGAGTGAAGCAATGGGCGGGACAAAAAGGGAGGGCCAGCCTGCCACCTGCATCCCATCTTTTCATTCTAGAACAGTCGGTGTCCTAAGCCCTTTACGTGGATTAATCTTAATAATATTAATGACTAGCCTGCACATGAGGTAGGTAATATTATATATTCAGAGAAGAGGAAAATGAGCCCAGGAAGGTTACATGAGTAGTTCAAAGTCACACAGCTGGTGAGTCGTATTTACCAGGATTGAAATCCAGTAGTTTGAGTCTTGATTTAATGTTCATAGCATAATAAATAAATATGTGAAAAGATATTCAAAGACTGCCAGACATGTGAGGGAAGCCAGCCAAACTAATCGGGAAAAACAAGACAAATCAAGAGAATAACTCACTACCCAAACAACAAACCAACAAACCAAAAAGGTAAATCAAAAATGAGAAAAGACGTTGAAACAATTTTTAAAATGTATATCCTCTGAGAGCCCTGAAAATATGTTACGCTCACAAATGGTGGACAGACTGCAAAAAAAAGGCGACTGGAGAAGAAGAAAAGCTCAAAAACGTAGAAATAGAATTGCTTAAATGAATTTTTAAAAAGTAATTAATAGCAAGACTCAAAGAAACAATAACCAAATCCTCTCACAGATTGCAGAGCAAAGAAAGGAAATATGAGAAAAAAATTATTTGGCTTCTTGAAGCTCTTTGATAGCTCTACTCTGCGCACAGAATTCAATCAAAGCCTCCTGCCACTGCCCACAGAGCATGCGTGACATGACATCCAGCCTCTCCTCGCTAAATTCCAAGAACTTCCCCACAATCCCACTGGCTCACGTGATTTCTTGAACTTGTCACTGTTTTGCAGCTGGAACTTTTGCACTTGTTGCTGGCTCTGCTGGAACACTCTTTCTTAACACTTAGGTGGCTGGTTCCTTTTCATCATTCTGGTCTCAAATCAGGGGTTTCTTCTTCAGAGGGGCTTTCTCTGATCATACAGCCCTGCTCCTGCCATTTGCCTGAATGACTCTTTTCTCCTCCTGCTTGACTCCTTCTAGGCACTGCTCATGCTCATGAATTATTCAGTCATTTGATTTTAGTTTGTTATTTTTCTCCACCACTTGAATGGAAGTTCTGTGGCGGCAGACTCCTTGTTTTTCCAATAGGATTTAATATAGTTCAGTTGTTCAATGTGAGAAATAAAAGATCAGTCTCTAGAAAGAGACTTTTAGAGACTGAAGGGAATACAATAATCAAAGAAGTAATGGGAAAACATCCCCAAGGAGGCAGAGAGATCTGCCCTGTTTTTGCAGGTGAGCCCAAGAGCCGCTCAGGCAGGCAGCCAGTTGCCAGGACACCCCAGGGTGCCCCCTTCCTTTTCTGAGTGTCATGACTCTCATGGTTAACCCTGGGCACATGCCAACCTGCCTGCTTACAGGGCACTTCCTTGAGAACTTACTGACAGGCCCTTAGTCTAGACTCTGGATCCCAAAAGGATTGCAGAAAAGTCTGTAACCAGCAGAGTGCCACAGAGTCAGATGATCTCTGACTTGTTGACAAAATTACAGAGCAAACTACCTCTAAGATAGGCATTTCAAACAACTGACACTCTCATGACGTTAATGCTCCCTAAACAAAGCATTTTTTAGTAAAAGCTACTCAAATGCCTCCTCGCTTGTTTTCCTTGATACTGTTTAACATGATTCTGATATATAAACTAGAAAGCAAGCAAACAAACAAGGGAGCAACACTTCTAAACAGTCAATAGACAAAAAATACAGCATTTATTTTTCAAAAGTGAATCAATAAAAAAAAAAAAAAACAGAAAAAACCCCCAAATCCTGAAAAACTTAATTCTCCAGATTAAATGGTTGCATCTGCACTTCTAAATGCATAAAACCCCAAACTTACCAAATGCACTGCAGATTTCAGATATGTGTTGAACAACATCATCCTCCATGGCTCCTCAAAATTCTCTGGGAGAGGTGTGTAAACGTAATACGCTAAGAGGATGCCCACGCTCAGAAGGTACAGTGATTTTCTTCCCATGATGCAGCTCCTACGCTCCTCTGTCTTCCAAATCACAGAGTAAACTTACTTGATATGCAGGAACAGTGTACTGAGTTTCAGCTCCACACAGAGGCTTTATCTTCCTTTTTGAATATAGAGCTGCTCACCTAGTTTTGGGGCTGGCAAAAGGTTTACCCTTCATTGGCTATCCAGAAATAATCACACTGAGTAAGCGTTCAAGGTTCAGTGAATCACAGAGACCTGGGCAAGCTGTGTGAACTACACACTCTTATTTGTATTCCAGTAAACAAACAGGGATTGAACAATAGCTTGGGAAAGAGTCTTTTAATGCAAAGAGAATAGTCCATATTAAATACACGTGTTGCAGAATCTTTTTTCTACAGTAAATTACCACAGAACAAGAGAAAACAGACATACACATTTTTAAAGCGAGAGGGTAGGAAACAAGACAGCCATGATCTCTGCCCTGCAGAATCTACATTATCTTGCAGGAAACAGAAACATTAGCAATTAAGCCTGATCATTTTTTGAGAGAAGAGTTATACAAATAGTGACGGTGATAATGATAACAGTAATAGAGAGCATTTATGAATCATTTACATTGCGATCTAGGCCCTATGCTAAATGACTTGTATATGTAATCTACATCAGTCCAAACCATAAACCTACAAGACCAGTATTATTGTCTTCCCATCAATGAGTAGAATGAGTTTTCAGAAGGTTAAATAACTTGGCCAACGTCATATAAGTTTAAATATTGGAGCCAGAAAAATCCAGGTGTCTAAGAAAGTACATAGAAAACTTTTAAAACAACTTTTCCCCCCCCAGGCCTGTTATATATACCTCCGAGAATATTTGGAAATACAAAAGGAAAATAATAAATATAAATCACATCTCTACTGAGATCACTGCTGTTGACACCTTAGTGTATTTCCTGCTCTATCTTTTTTCTATATAACCACATTTTCTCTACCTGAGACCTGGACAAACCACTTCTTCAAGGAGTTCTGGTTTCCTCTAGTGAGGAATGAAAGTAGAGAAAAAAAAATTGGCACTAGACATACTCATTGATGCCAGGCCATTTTAGGGTACAGAGCTAGAAAATATAGATTTAAGAAAATAGACGAGGGGCCAGCTCCGTGGCCCAGTGGTTAAGTTTGCGCGCTCCGCTTTGGTGGCCCAGGGTTTTGCTGGTTCGGATCCTGGGCACAGACATGGCACCGCTCATCAGGCCATGCTGAGGCGGCATTCCACATAGCAGAATGAGAAGGAGCTACAACCAGAATGTACAACTATGGACTGGGGGGCTTTGGGGAGAAGAAGAAGAAAAAGAAGAAGATTGGCAACAGATGTTAGCTCAGGTGCCAATCTTTAAAAAAAAAAAATGTTTATAATGATTTTAAATTTAACACCGCAGGATTGTTCCTTAATCTCTTTATTGTTGTAATTTCATAAAGTTTTCTAAGTGAGCATTTTATATTACTGGAATCTTATGTGCTATTGCTGTAAGATTAGGAAACACTGATATGCAAAAAGGACAATAAAAAACCTTTAACGTGCTCCATGCAGTCGACTGCTTTTAAGCGGCATGCTGACAAAAACAGTTAAATTGCATGGGTGCTTTTTATACCTTCTATGCATTCATTTTGGGTGTAGAAGCAATATAAAAACAATATTAGAGTAGATTTTAAAATTAATGCAACAGACCAACTGTCACCCAGGAGCCTGACTCGAAGACATCTCTGCTTGTGCACGTTCTGGATTCTGCCTGTTTGTGCGCCCTCTAATTTCTGGAGTGTGCACCGTCCTGTGGTGAAGCTTACCCACCCCTGAGATGCTTGACTCTGTTTCAGTTGTTATAGAACCTCCTTTTTTGGCCTCTAGGTATTATGTCCTCACCATTTAAGGAAGTCTCGTAAAGTCTTTTCTTCAAGGGAGAGTCCAGCATTGGAGTTGGTTTCTTCACATAAATAAAGTTATCAGTAGTAATAATAATAATTTTTGCTAACATTAGTGATATCATATGGTTTTCTCATTTAATTTTCCCAAGCATTGACAAATTGGCACTATCTACATATTAAACGTGAGGAAACTGTTGCACAGAAAGGTTAATTAGCTCATCAAAGGCATACAGCTAATTATCTACCTCTACCATAATAGTTTCTTATTACTAATGGAGAATCTATTTCTTAAATGTGGAATTATATCTTTCCTCATCCTATATTCTCTTTGGAACCAGCCAGTCTGGACTTGCATTAGCTATATATCTTTATTATCCTAAAATTTTATTGCTGATATTATTTCATATTTGCTTTACCTGAAATATAAGAAATTGTCTCAAAATATCAATAGTAACACTATTGCAATTAGTAAAATCACCATGAAAATTTACTTATAGAACTTTCTACCTTAAATTCATCTACTTGACTCAAGCACTCAATAAAGTCAGTAGAAATTCATTCTTTGTGTAATGTTACCAATGGAATATGTGGTCAGGTTCATTAGTTTCAGTTTGTGTTTAATTTCTGGAAATATTTTATATTTAATTTAATTTTATGTCGGTTAGCAATATCCTTACAGTGTCTCTGATTCTAGCCTGCCTTTCTGTATTCTTCTCTGTAATGCTAGGGTTGGTCTTCTACAGACTGTTTCCAAACCTCCTTGTCCTCTGGATGCTGGTGAGTTTCAGCCAATGGTAAGCACGAGCAGGAGACTGGCAGTTGGGAAAGAGGAAAAGGGATTCCTCTTCCTACTTCTGGTTTCTCTTGGCAGCCTTCTAACAGCCAGAGACATACTTGCTGCAGCATCTTCCTGAACTCCCAGCGAGAGCCAGACCCCTGCCTGCTGAAGGGCCAAGCTCCTGCAGTCTCCACATGGGCCATGCGGCATCCCTGGGGGGTCTGAGCCCCGAGAAGCACAACAGCCCTTCTGCACACGTGGGTTCTGATCACTACCTCTTCCTTTGTTCACCTGGCCCTAGGAGTGCTCGCTGCTTCTGGCAGCTACCAATCTCTGCGATTTGTTTTTTTAAACTTCTAATGCTTTTGTAGATAATGATCTGTATCAAATTCCCTCTGTTTGATACACTGCATGATTTCAATTTCCTGTCTGGACCCTGACAATACAAATGAGTAATGCATTTGTGTGCCCATTTGTCACAGTTGTACATGCCAGGCTTTCTTTGCTTGTTACTTTTAGCTATTCTTCTGAAGCAGTTGGAACAAAAGAAGAAGCCAAACAACAAGAATTTCACCACATCAATTTCAAAATTTACTCACAAAAATTGCTGACATACATGAGGTGCAATTCTCCAGGCAACCGTGAGTCTCCAAGTAAATCAGGAGCAGTTGGTGGAGACAGACTCTGCTACTGCCCGATCCGCAGCTATGATGAGTTTAATGTTGGATTGATTTTCTCCAGAGCATGTCAATGAAGAGCAAAGTTTTAGTTAAGGGAATATAAAAACATAACTGTAGCGTTCATTACTGTAGATTTGTCATTCCGCGGAAATATAAAAACGTGACTGTAGGATTTCGGCTCAAGGAAACAACCATCAGTTTGTTTGTCAATTCCAACTAGTATCCTCATTTTGTTTTCTTTTCAGTTTTGTATAATTGTGATCTATGAAAACAGATAGCTGGGACACTTGTTGGATTCTGTTGTCATGTCAACCAAGTAAGAGCTCTATGTTGGTTTGGTTTTAAGCTAAAGGCTTTATATATGATGACACTCTCAGCTTCCATGGTAATTTGTTGTGGCTATAACTATAGTTATAAATCTGTGGTACTGATGAAACTGCGTGACTGGGGATAGAAAAAGTGAGCTCGAGTCTGTCAGCATGGAGTTAGAGAGAAAACGTGATATAGTGAATGTAAATGGGAGTCAATGGCAGGGTGTCAAGCTGTCTTAATAAAATTAAAATATGACGTCTCAAGGACAAAATTGCTATCTTTGGATTTCTAGTCAATCATTAATTATCAGAGTGAATAAGAATGAGGGTTCCAGAGACAGAAGATGAGGTTTAAATTCTGTCTTTCAGATTAATTGAGTGACTTTGTGTAAGTTAAATATCTCTCTGGCTTTCTTCATCTGTGTACTGGAATCACCATAATGCTTTTTAGATCATAGGATTTTTTTGAGGATTAAGTGATTAAATATACTGAAAATGCATAGCAATTTTTCATATTTTAAGCCTTCCAAAAAAAAGCAATTAGTCACCTAATTACACGTGATACTAATACAAAATCTATTCTCTAAGAGAATGCTGTCTTTTCACCAGAAATAATGCAGGCAGAGGACAGTAGAATGACATATACAAAGTGCTGGGGGAAATACACTCTCAAGCAAGAATTCTATATCCAGAAAAACCATCCTTCAAAATGAAGGCAAAATATAGTCATTACTAGATAAATGGAAACTGACTGACTTTGTTGCTTTCAGACTTGCCCTTCAAAGAATATTAAAGGAAATCCTTCAGATTGAATGGAAATGGTACAACACAGTCACTCAAATCCACAAGAAGGAATGAGGAGCACTGGAAATCATAAACATATTGGCCAACAGAAAAGACTTTGTGTGGATGACCTTCTATGTCTCTAACAATGTTTCTTTTAAAGCCTATTTTTTTTCTGATATTATTAGATACATCCAGTATTTTTATAGTTACTGTTTTCATGGTATATCTTTTTCCTTCCTTTTGCTTTTAGCCTATTTCTGTGTGTACTTATTTTCTCTTTCCTATGTTATGTTTATTACATATATAGATATAAAATATATAACACTGATAGCTGAAAAGGGGATGGTAAATAGAGTTACTCTGCACTGACGTTTCCATATCTTACTGTAATTTAGTCAGTATTAATCAGAAGTAGATTGTGATAAATTAAAAGTGCATATTCATAGAACAACCACTAAGAAAATAACTCAAACATATTTAAAGAATTGATAGAAGTTTTAACTAGTAACACAAAATAAGACATTCAAAAGGAACAGAGGGAAAAATGACTCAAACCATTTAGAAAACAAAGAGCAAAATGGCAAATATAATTCCAACGATATCAACTACTCCATTGACAAAGGACCAAGTCTTCCAATAAAAAGGCAGAGATTGTCATATTGAATGAAAAGTAAGAACCAACTACATGATGTCTCCATAAGAAATATCTTATGTTCAGAGACACAATAGCATTGCAGTGCGGCAGGCAACTGAGATTAATAGCATCTTCCTTTTATCCCCAAACCGTACGAATGGTTCTGCACATCTAATTTTCCCTTCTTTATCTATTCTGATAGAGATACATAGAAAGCTGGTATTTTTCTTACGGAACTATGGTGACTACAGAAATGCCTGTTTGGGACATCAAGTCCCTGTGGCGAAGAAATATTTTGGTGAAAATAATGAGTTTAAGTACTGATCACAATGGAAAGTTTACTGAAAGAAAAAATTATAAAACTAAGCCTTTAGATATTCAGCTCATGGCACCATCAGAAATCCAGATATCTATTCCTGCCCTGACAAAATTACATCTCTGACAGATATAGGGCTAATGTATTTGACACTAAAGCCAAAGTTTGCAAGGTACATTCACTGTCCTTCCAAGCCTCTTGTGTACAATTCAGAACTTGATAAAGAAGAGTGTGAGACAGCAAAAGTCAAGTTTCACATGATTTCACTCATATGTGGACTCTAAAAACCCAAAACAAACAAAATAAAACAAAAACAAACTCATAGATACAGAGAACAGATTAATGGTTACGAGAGGGGAGGGGACTGAGGGAGTGGGATAAATGGGGGAAGGGGGCCAACTGTATGGTGATGGATGGAAACCAGACTTGTGCTGGTAGGCATTTGACTTGATGCTACATTAAGTATTATATATACTTAATATAAATAAAAATATATTTTAAACCTTGAGAATATGTTCATGGAAGGAGAAACTATAAAAGATGATATGAGAGATTTGAAAAATAAACAAAACTTCAAAAAATGAAAACACTAACCATAAAAATTAAATGTTCAATGTAGGACTTTTTTAACGCTTTATATTTTAGAACAATTTTAGGTTCACAGCAAAATTGAGAGGAAGATAAGAAATTTCAATATACCGCTTGCCCCAAACATGCATAGACTCACCCATTATCAATATCTTCCACCAGAATAGTACATTTGTTTCAATTATGAACTTACCTTCATACATCATAATCACCCAAAGTGCATAGTATCCTTTAGAGTTCACTCTTGGTGTTGCAAGGTAGATGTTTGTTAATATATTAACTGCAGTAAAACAATGTAGCAAATTGGAAGACAGATCAGAAAAATTATCCATAATAATGAACAGACAGATTAAAAGATAAAACATACAAAATAGAATAGACACCAAGAATATCGTGAGAAAAGCTAATATAAATATACTCTTCAAGTCTGAGGACAAAATGAGGACTTTTCTTTACAAACAAAATTCAAGAGAATTCACAACCCAGCATACTGACACTTGGGACTTTAAATAAGATATTTCAAGTATAGAAGAACATCAATCCCTGATAAAAGATCAAGGAGGCAGGACAAAATAAAGAGCAGGAAAAAAGTTGTAAATGTATTGATAAACCAAAATGAACATTGACTTTATAAAATAATAATGATTATGTCCTGTGAGATTAAAAATTAGAAAGAAATTGATACACACAAAGAAAACAGCCAATGCATCAAGGGATTGATCAAAACATCAAAGTGTTCTAACAATTTTCTATTATCCAAGAGGACAATAGAGATATAATTGATATTAGACTGATAAATTAATGAATTTTATTTTAATCTGTAGTGTAACCTAATGTAAGAATTCTAAAAAGAATGTACAAATAAAAAGATATCACAGGAAAATGGAATAACAAAACAATATTCTAAAAGAATGTGGAGGAGAGAAATCATACAAGTGAGACAAACAGAAAGCACAATAATAGATTGTGAACTTAAACCTAAAAGATTAAGAAAAATTTTAATGTCGATGGACTAAAACTTTTAGTAGAAGACACACAATGCCAAACTAGAGACAATTTAAAAATCCAATATAAGTTGTGTAAAGGAAATGCAATAAAATATAAGTATTGCATATAAATATATATAAAATGGAAAGAAAAAAGGTATGTCATGAAAATACTAACTAGTATGTCATGAAAATACTAACTAGTATAATTATTTTGTCGTCAGATTAAATAATCTTTGATGCAAAAACTATTAATAGAGTTAACGTGCAACATTCCTAATAATTCTATTCACCTGGAAGATGAAAAAAACTATGAATTTGTATGCACTTAATAACATAGCCTGAAAATACGTAGAGCAAAACTAATAGAAATAAAGCAAATATAGACAAATTAATAGCAAAAATGAAAGAATTTTACAAACCTCTTTCAATAATTGTTAGAATAACATGGCTAACAAATTTGAACTAATGACTATAAAAAAACAGCAGAATGTACATTGTTTTCAAACATACAAAACACTTTTTTTAAAATCAAGTATACTTGGGGTTATAAGCCAAGTCTCAAACAATGTCAAAGGAGCGACAGCATATTGACTCCTGCTAGTCATTGCACAGGCTGTGGACTTGCAGCATTTGTAGCATCTGGGCCTTGTTAGAAATAGAGAATCATGGGTCTTACTGCAGACTTCCTGAATAATAATATGCACATTAACAAGAATTCCTAATGATTTGTATGCATAGTAAAAGTTGAGGAGTCAAATTATTTTATGTCCTCTGTCCACAGTTATCATTATGCTTTGAATTACTAATAAAATATAACTAGAAAATCCTACCTGTTCTGAAATTAAGATACTTCTGATTAATTCAAGTGTCAAAGAAGAAATCATATTGGAAATTTGAAAATATTTGGAACTGCATTATAATGAAAATATTACATATTATGCTCTATGAAATACATCTATATCAATATCCAGAGGAAAAGATAGAGTATTAAATAATATAAAAATGACTGAAATTAACAAGTAATCACTCATTTCATGTAATTAAGAAAAATAATGTCTCAAAAGTAAAAGGAAAGATGAAATGGGAGAGAAAAGAAGAGAAAGATGAGAACATAAAAAATGAATTGAAAACAAACACAATAGGATCAATAAAGTCAACAAATGTAGTTCCTTGAAAAAAGTAACAAAATTAATTAATCTCTGATGAGACTGACTGAGCAAAAAGAGGGAAATCACAATAAACCAATATAAGGAATGAAAAAAGAATATAACTAAATATCTTGCAGATATTAAAAATACAATAGAGTAGTGTCCCCCTCCGCCCACCCCTACTTATCCACAGTTTCACCTTCTGTGGTTTCAGTTACCTGTGGTCAACTGTGGTCCAAATATAATAAAGGAAAAATTCTGGAAATAAGCAATTCATAAGTTTTGAATTGTATGCCATTCCCAGTAGTGTGATGAAATCTCGTGCTGTCCTGCTCCATCCTACCTGAGACCATGAGTCATCATGCTGTCCAATGTGTCCACACTGTCTACACTACCACCTGTCCACCTGTTAGTCACTTAGTAGCCGTCTCGGTTATCAGATTGACTGCCATGGCATCACAGTGCTTGTGTTTCAGTAATCCTTATTTTGCTCAATAATGGTCCCAAAGCACTATTAATCTCTTACTGTGCCTAATTTATAAATCAAACTTTATCATAGGTATGTGTGTATATATAGGTTTTGGCACTATCCTGAGTTTCAGGCTTCCATGGGGGTCTTGGAATGTATCTCCTGCAGATAAGAGGGGGCTACTTTGATCACTTTTACTGGAATACATTTAAATTTACATGAAATGGAAAGATTAATTGAAAAAAGAATTGACACAAGAAGAAATAAAAAGTAAGGAATATCCTATTACCCTGAAATAAATTGACTGATAATTTTAATATTAGTTACACACATACACACACTCTAGGATCAAACAACTTCAAAAACAAATTCTAACAAATATTTTAAAAAGAAATAGTGCCAGTCCTAAAAAAAATTCCAAAAAATAGTAAAAGTTGTATTTTTAAGAAGCTAACATACTTTGATTCTTAACCTGACAAGGTCAGTTTGAGAAGTAAAAATTACAGGCACTCGCATTTATGAACATAGATGCAAAATCCTAAACTAAAATACTACCAAAAAAAATTGAACAATACATTAAAAGGGTAATATATCATGATCACCTTGAGTTTATTCTAGCAGAGTGTGGTAGGTCCTACAGCAGAACACCTGTTAGTACAATTCTCAAAATTAATGATTTAAAGGAGAAAATCATGTGATTATCTCCATAAAAGCACATTGTTTACAGATAATTTTCAGCATCTATAAAGATGAAACAAATTAGCAAACTAGAAACAGAAGTGAACTTCCTAAATTTGAAAAAGAATGTAAACAAAAACACTTACAGGAAACATCATACTTAATAGTCATTAAATATTTTCTCCTTGAAATTGGATATGCCCTACCATCACTTCTGTCAGTGTCGCAATCCAATGTACACATCAGGATAGATGTGGAGAGGGCTGATGGCCACTCTGAGGTTATTATAACCAGCGTTTCAACATATACATAGTTTACATTTGTTAAACATACACAGGTGTTCTGGACAATGTAATTAGCAGATGCCAAAAATTCTTAGTGATTTCTCAAGGAGCCCTCCCTCGGCCTCTGTTTTCGTATTATCGTGTTATGCTGTGCCCGTTTTTTTTATCTCAGAGCATGCAAGTCCTCCTAGGTAATGGGCCCTCCTGCTCTGGATATCATGTCTCCATCTGTGTCCCCAGGCGACCGTGCCTGGCTTAGCTTGCCTCCCCCTGGAGGTCTTACCTGTCATTGGCTAACCAGCCTTCTCACCTCTGGGTCACAGTTTGTTGGCAAGCCTTTTCCAGTGATTATTAACCCTTCCTGAGTCAGGGGCGGCTACATTTCCCCCTTTTGGTTTTTTAAAGCAAGGAAGGCGTCATGTTGTGCTGAGGCCAGAAGGCCCATCATAACCAATGCTTGCTCTTGTTGCCTTTGTTGTTTTTTCAGGGAGCACAGCAGATGTAAAACATAAACTATTAACATGGATAATATCAAAATCACACCAGCATTAACAAATATGCGTAAATTGAGGCCCGAGAACCAATTGGAGGGCTCTAGCCAGTGTAACCCATTTTCAATGTTTTGAAATATTTGTTGAGAGAACACTTTATGTACTTCTTGTAACTGCCTCTCTAACCGAGCTTATAGCCCAGTGATGTCATTGGCCAGGGAGGTATTAAATGCCCCTTGTAAATGTTTTCTTATTTCTTCCCAAGATGTCAGCGAGCTATTATATGGTAGGGGGTAACACATTGCATGGTAAATTGCCAGTCACATTTTAGTTTCATATGCATATTTAATGCATTTTGCTGCTCTCCCAGCCACTCTACTGCTGCCTCTAATGCCTGCAATCGTGACATTAGCCCTTTATCAATATCCGCCTGTGTCTGTAATTCTTGAGTGACATTTACCAAGACGGACTCCACTTTATGGGCTGTTTGAACACTGTTAACCAAGGCAGTAGTAGCTGTAGCGGCCGATGCAATGATAATCACCGCAGACACAATGAACGTGATTAGCGTAGCCAAAAACCGCTTAGGGCGTAATTTTCTCATGGACTCAAGGAGGATATGCAGAGCACGCTCTTCAGACCATGTCCGATTTAGAGAAACAGGTAACCAAATACACGCTCTTCTTTTTAACACCATTACATAGGTCACATTCAATGAGGTTACATTACAATGTGTTAAACAATCAGAATACCAATACGAGGGAGAAATATTAACTACACACATACTAGAAGATTCTTCGATAGTAGGGACATTTTTTCCCCATAATAACACATAAGGATGGGTGGTACAGATCATAACGGTATCAGAAACATTTCGAATCAGAGTCAATGAATAATTGCCAGTTGCATTCTCATATTTACCGTGGGACAATCCCCGTGATATAAAAGGCAACCCGACCCTCCATATTCCTTTGTGAGGGGGCTGCACACTGTCTCATTGTGAGATAGTTGTAACAGGGGTCCAGATAGGCTGTGTTCGCTCCATGTTATAGGTTTCTGACTTGATCTGTTGAAGGCCCAAGTATGATTGTCACTCAAAAGACGTCCATGAGGTCCCCAATCCAGCATGTTGGCCCCAAAGATGTTGCCCCGCCTTGGATATGCTGTATGGCAAGGGGACCCTGTACTGAGTAATGTTGGTAACGCCAATCAGATTTTAGACGGCAATTTGGGACGGAAGGAACTTGTGTGACATTACTTTTGTCTTCGTAAGATGTTGACATAGCAGTAATGTATGTCAGATTGGCTGCCTGTTGTCCTTTCTTAGGTTGGTAATATAAATACATTTGTTCCTGAAAGGTGACACATGTTGTGCTTTTGTTTTGATAAAACCATACAAAAAGGTAAATCATTAGCATACATCGCAGAGGTTCTTCTTCCTTTCGGCGCAGGCCTGTATGTTATTGTGGAGGTACCCCGGTTCCTCCTGTCCAATCAGAATTGTTAGAGGACATAGGGGGATCAGCATGCCATCAAGTAACCAGAGTAAAGAGAGGAAGATTAGGAATAAAGGCCCAATATGTGAGATTCTCATGCTCTGAAATTACCTCAACACGCATTAGAGAAGAAAAGAGGAAAAAGACAAAAACTGATTTACTTATCCATTTGTCCATTTTCCGGTAATTCCAGAGCAGGCTGTGTGCGTTTTGATGGAGTCCACTTAATGCCTTTATCTGTCAAAACACAAAGAGCTCCTCTCTTCCCACATTTAACCATAAAAGGCCCCTCCCAGATATCCATATAAGGACGTTTAATCCACACTTTGCCAAGATTTTGTGTTGAAACAGATGTGTGTAATGCTGGCCTTTGCTGGGCCATATCGTTCTGAGTTTGACCCATATATCTTTCTGTAGCTGATGTGCCATCCTCTACTAGATTCAAAAAATTTAAAGTAAATAAGGCGTGATTGAGAATACCCTGTGGATCATTCTTATAATACTCATTTCCCCCTTTCATTTTCTGTAAAGCAGCCTTTAGTGTTCTATGACATCGCTCAATAATAGCTTGTCCCATAGAATTATAGAGGATGCCAGTTTTATGGATGAAAGTATAAAACGGAGGGCAAAAGTGGGACAGCATTAGCTACATAAGCGGGATCTGTAAGAATATTCAAAGGAACAGAAGGATAGGTGCACAGGGCTAGATACACAGCTGCCAATTCTGCAATTTGAGTAGTTGAATATCCGTGAGAGACTTTGGTCTGCCAGTCATTATTAGCAAACCAAGCTATACCGGTTATTCTGGTTTTTCCGGAGCCATCAGTGAAGCGGAGTTTGTGTACAAAAACGAAAGAGTGGATGGGACAGGGATTTAAAAGAAATCTCACCCATATAAGATTGCAAAACCACTTGTATTTGTGAATTGATCATCATAACATGATCAAACTGAGAAGACGTGCAAGGTAAAAAAATGGTCTGAGGGTCAGCGCCTCACAATTGTAAATACCGTAAACGTCCCCTTTGAATAACCTCTGCTGTTCCATCAAAATGTGTATAGAGTACCTTAGCTGGTGTGTGGGGCAAGTATATCCACTCCAAGCATTTTATAACCTTGCCCGCTTTTTGAAAGACGATACCAGTAGGACTTTTAGGTGTGTTTATCACATAAAGGCATAAGGGAATTTCCGGATCAAAGTGATTTAAAAATTGGGAGGTTAGAGCCTTGTTTACGAGGCTTAGTTCTTGTTTTGCCTCAGGGATAAGAGTGCGCGTAGAAGAGGGGGAAGAGTCACCATGTAGCAAGGAAAACAAGTGACTCGGACAATGTGTCGGGATGCCAAGAAAAGGACGTATCCAATTGATATTTCCTAAAGGCTGTTGCAATGTAACTAATGTTAAAGTATTGGGTATGGAAATAGAGGGAATGAATGGCTTTACCAGGTTCTATCAATCATTAATCCTAGAAATTTCCAGGGGGAGGTAAACTGTACCTTATCTTGAGCCATAAGCAGGCCTTTGCCTTTTAGCAATTCAGTTAATTGTTGGTATGCAGTTAATAATAAATTTTTAGTTGGTGCTGCTAATAAAATATCATCCATATAATGGTAAAGTTGTCTGGTAGGGTATTTCCTTCGAAAACTTAATAACACATGTCCTACTAATTGTTGGCATATGGTATGACAAATAAAAATGGCAAGTAATAGGATATATTGGAATATATGAGGAAGCCATTTGGTGTAAACCTAATTCGGTCTGACCTTGTCTTTCCAAAAGGGCCTGACCGAGGCCATTGAGCATGCATTGTATATCTGCTTTAGAGATTCCCTATGGCAAGAGCAAAAGGCCCTTGAGATAAAGGTGCAACTTCCCTCCCCCTCCCAACGTTGGCGTCTCCTTAAGGATTAAGTATCTTTCCTTAGGCTAGAAACTGATTGCTGCCCGCACCTGTGACCGCCCAGCTGGAGACAATAGACTTGCCTCCTGCTATGCCCACCAAGATAGCAGACCCACTACCTGCTGTGTCCATCAAGTGCTGTGCCGACAGGGCAATCTTGTGACTATTGTGGGAGGGACATTTCAATCATATGTGAAACACCCTCTTTGAGGGTATATAACCACCCTGTGTACTCCCACTTCTTAGTGGTCTGTTACTGTGTGGAAAGACTCTTCCGGGTTATAATCCTAAAATTTAAGCTCAGAATAAACTCACCCAAATTTTCATTTATAGATTGGTTATGGATTATTTTCGTCGACAGGTAGGACTGCTTTTCATGCCCTGAGGCAAGACCTTCCACTGATATCTCTGAGGGACCTCTTGATTGTTATAAACTGGGACAGTGAATGCAAACTTTTCCCTCTCAGCAGCGCACAAAGGTAGAGAAAAGAAACAGTCTCTAATGTCAATAACAACAATTTGCCAATTCTCAGGTATTAAAGAAGGGTTTGGCAATCCCTTCTGTAAAGCCGCCATAGGTTGCATGACAGCATTAATTGCCCTCAAGTCCTGGAGTAATCTCCATTTTCCAGATTTCTTTTTTATCACAAATACTGGAGTGTTCCAGGGACTAGTTGAGGGTTCAATATGGCCTAATTTTAGTTGTACCTCTACTAGCATCTTTAAAGCCTGTAATTTTTCTTTTGGAAGGGGCCATTGATCTATCCATACAGGCGTAGTTGTTTTCCATTGAATAGGTATGGGAGGAATGTTAATAACATCAGCGGCCCCTAGGAAAAAGGCTTAAAGTTTAGAGATAATTTCCATTGAGAAAGCAAATCTCACCTCCATAGGGAGTATGGAGTTGGAAGAATGTAGGGTGTAAGTAAGGCAATTCTGTTTTCGGGTCCTCTGACTTTGAGTACGAGATCACTTCCCTCAAGCATCATAAGCCCCCCTACATCTTGTACAGATGCAGAGTTTTGATTTTAGGCCAATGGGGAGGCCAAGTGGGCAAGGCTCTAATGGTTTTATTGGTCCCAGTATCCAGGAGCCCTTCACAGGGAATCTCCTGTATGTATACTGTAAGAATGGGCTGATTTAATGTTAATAACAGTATCCAAAAAGCACCATCGCCAGTGTGGCCGAAGCCACTGGCACCCCTCTTGGCAGCGGAGGCGTGAGCAGGGGACAAGTAAGGTATTAATATTAACTGAGCTATCCTCGTCAAAGCTTCTATCACATAATAACTAGATGAACGGACCACGATTTTTATTTCACCTTGATAGTCATCATCAATTACCCCGGGAATGATGTTTAAGCCCTTCAAAGCTGAGCTAGAGCGTCCCATTAATAACCCAAAATATCCTGATTGTAAAGGTCCCCATACATTGGTAGGAACAAGAAAGGTTTTGTCAGCACAATCTATGACAACTGTCTCTGAGGCCATGAGATCCACTCCGGCACTTCCTGAGGAGGCCGCCACGAAATCATTCACATAGAGTCGGCCTGCTGATTGAGAGCTCCCCAAACTTGGTTTTTCGGGGCTGTGGGGAGTGTGCCCCATTTCGAGTTTCCCGACGCCAAGTCACGGTTGATTAGATTACCATCTACGTTAATTTTAGAGCAACATTGATTCACCTAATAGAATCCCCTTCAACACCAAAGACATGGTTTAGAAGGCGGCGTTTTAATATCGGCTGGCCCTCCTTTACCAGGGATATCTTTTGGACCGGACTTGCATTGTTTTGCACGGTGTCCATTGTTATGCCACACTTAAACCAGGCATTATCAAAAAGCACCTTTGGGCAGCTGCGAAAACTCTGCCGCCATTACTTTGGCCACATGACTGAGTTCCTACTTCCTGACAGGCTCGCAGCATATCCCCTAAAGTATGAATTCTCCCTTTAAGGTGAGACATAGCAGACTGGCAATCAGCATTAGCATTTTCAAAGGCTATTTTCAACAGGATAATTTGAGCTGCTTCAGGATGAGCTATTTGTCTCTCAATTGCCTGCTGGAGACGGTCAATAAATTCTATGTATGGCTCGTTTGGCCCTTGTCGGACATTCACAAAGGAATTGGTGGCTCTGTCTGCCCCTGAAGGGGGAATTGCCTTCCAGGCTGCTAATGCCACCTCTGAACATTGTCTATGAAACATTCCATTTGCCTCACCCTGTGCTTGAGGCGTCGCATATTGGCCGACCCCCACCCCGTAACATGTCGGCACTGATTGGGAGAGGGGGTTTAAAGACAGATTATCCATAGATTGGGATACAGATATTTCATTATACTCAGACCTGAAAAGAGTATATTCAGCATGCGACAAAAGAGTCTTTGCGAGCAAAAGCCAATCACAGGGTAGCATACTATAACCAGCTCCCAGTGCCTCTGTCATCCCAACAGTGAAAGGTGACTGCCCTGCATTCTCTCTAATGCTCTTTTTCAGCTCCTTAAACACCCAAAAAGGAAGTTCTCTTCGCCCACGATTGACCATTACGGGGAAGGCACAGGGGAAAACATCAGGATCTCCACTGTTTAATCCTTCCCGAAGGCAATTATGAACCACACTATACTGCCTGGAATCAACATACGGGGCGGGTGGAGTACAAGGAGGAGCAGTAGGCAAGACAGGAGGGTTCTTGAAGGCGAAACGCCTCTCTAAAGGAGGGGGGAATGGTAAAGCGTCATTGTCTGAGGACGTTTGTTCAAAATTTGTCTGAGATTTACTAACGGCCCTTTTAAAAGAGTCTCTTGGTGGCGAGCAAGGCGGAGGAGGCAGTGTCGGCGCCTCCTCAGCTTTGCCTGAAGGGCGCTCAGGTGAAGAGGCCGATTTTTCCTCATCCGATAGATCCAACAAAGGGAACAGCGCAGTACGTACTGTTCCCCAAGTCGTTAAGGTATGTACATACTTTAAAAGGCCATGCTCAAAGCGAGACTTTAGTGCCTTGCGAGCCCTTTCCCATAGCTCAATGTCCAAGGTACCATCCTCAGGGAACCAGGGGCAATGTGTAGATATTGCTAGCAACAGCTTCTGTAACTCGGCGGGAGAAACCGAAACTGAAATCACCTTCAGCAGCCGCTGAAGTGTCTTAAAGTATAATTTCTGCTGGGTCCTCAATTGTTGGCCCATCATTCTCACGGCGGACCGCCGAAAGGCAGTTGAAATTCCCCAATATCGTTACTCACCAATAATGCCGCCGATCTTGGATCACGTCAGGGTCACCACATGTCGGTGTCGCAATCCAATGTACACATCAGGATAGATGCGGAGAAGGCTGATGGCCACTCTGAGGTTATTCTAACCAGCGTTTCAATATATACATAGCTTACAGCTGTTAAACATACACAGGTGTTCTGGACAATGTAATTAGCGGATGCCAAGATTCTTAGTGATTTCTCAAGGAGCCCTCCCTCGGCCTCTGTTTTGATATTATCATGTTATTGCTGTGCTCGTATTTTTTTGTCTAGAAGCATGCAAGGCCTCCTAGGCAACGGCCCCTCCTGCTCCCCATATCGTGTCTCCATCTGTGCCCCCAGGTGACCATGCCTAGCTTAGGTTGCCTCCCCGTGGAGGTCTTACCCGTCATTGGCTAACCGGCCTTCTCACCTCTGGGTCACAGTTTGTTGGCAAGCCTTTTCCAGTGATTATTAACCCTTCCCGCATCAGGGGAGGCTACAACTTCTATTTAAAATTGTACCTGATCCTGGCCAGTGCTCTAACCGATAAGAGACTACGACCAATTTTGTCTGCTAATCAGTTTGACTCTTCTTGAGTATGCCAGTGCTTCAGACATATGCAAGATAAACGTGGTAGTGTTTGGAAAGAGACAACCTTTTCAAAGTCTGAAAATTGTAAGTAATTTACCCAAACATCACTATATAAAAAAAATCATAGGCTAATAGGTGTATATTTTCTGACTGGTACCATAATCATTTTGTCCCAATAGCAGAAGCACATCACAGGAAAATTAGCTTGAAGAAAACTGTAAAATTCTACTGTTCCTGGAAAAAGAAAGGGACTATACCTAGAAAAGACAGAGAAATGCCCCCCAAAATTAAAAATTAATTGTTTCACATGATCTAGATTTATCCAAGATCTAACATCTCTTTAGCATCAGAGCTAAAAAAAGAAATAGCATTTTCCCATATCTCAAGTCTCGTTGATATCTAACATATTCTTAATAGCAAGAAAGAGGATCAAATATATGCAATACCTCAGATTGTAAGCCCGAGTTACATAAGTATGAAATTCACATTATAATCAAAGATCCTTGTGCCAGCCCTGTGGCTGAGTGGTTAAGTTTGCGTGCCTGCTTCCATGGCCCAGGGTTTTGCTGGTTCAGATCCTGGGCATGGACCTGGCACCGCTCATCAGGCCATGCTGAGACAGCATCCCACATGCCACAACTAGAAGGACCCACAACTAAAATATGCAACTATGTACTGGGGGGTTTTGGGCAGAAGAAGGAAAAATAAAATCTTAAAAAAAAAAAAGATCCTCCTTCACATTTTTTGGGGAGATTGGTATTGATTTTTTTGTTTGTTTTGGAAATTAAAACTTACATTTAATTTATGAACATCTAGTATGAAAAGTTATTTAATATTATGATTTTTATTGAGATGTGTACATTTTATTTTTAGGGATTTTAAGTTTTAGAATAGCTTTTTGTGTTGTGGTTATTTTATTTTTTAAATTAAAGTGATTTATTTAAGCAACATATTCTAATTGGTTTTTCAGCTCTTAGAAGACCCAGATGCCAAGATCAAACTCAAGATCCATGTTTAATATTCCCTTCCCTTTAGAATTGGAATCTTTTTACTTGAGATTGACAGTTTATTTTTTTCTGTTTTCAAAATCACTAATATTTCCTTCTGCAGAGTTTAATCTGCTTTTTATTATTACGCTGAAATTTCCATTTCAGATGTTTTGCTTCTCAGCTCTAGAATTTCCACTTGGTTGCTTTTTATAGCTTTCATTTCTATCCTCGTTATTTTTCCTTTTTAATGAAATCCTTGGTCGTATTAATAATAGCTGTTTTATATTAAATATCTGCTAATTCATTCCTGAGTCTATTTCTTTGGATAAAATTTTCTTCTTGTTATGGGCCATATATTTTTCATGTTTGGTGATGAGAATGTTAATATTTATATGAAGAAAGAATGGACTGCTGTCCTTGGATGCTCAGACACTCATTGACAAGTCCCCATGATGTGGTTTCTACACAGATTCTCAGGATAACAATAAAGGTAGCTTTCTTAGGGGGCCTCCTTGTTCTCCAATCTCCAACAAGAGTACATTTCATAAATTATACTTTTTTCACTCGAGCTATTTGCCCAAGATGAAGTACCTCAAATTTGGTGTATCTCTATTCAATTAGAACTCTTCAATGTCCATAACATCAGAGATACCAAAACCTGATGTTCCAAGTTTGTCAGCAGATTCCAAGACTCTCAGAATGAGAAGAAAGTGTTTACTGAGAAGCAGAGATGAATTTGGCAAGAATCATAAAAATAATCAAAACTTGAATATTTTCCCAAGTTCTTGAGAAAAGCCTTGATTTGCTTACTGGAAGCATAATTAATCACTGGCATCCATTAGAGTCACACAAAATCTAGATTTAGTTATCATTTAATTTCCAAAAGCATTTTCCTGGACAATTTTGGGACCTTTATCACAGCTGAAAGTTTGGAAGTCATAGACATTCCCAGACAGGGTGAATACTCCATCCAATGCAAGTGAACCTTTAAATGTAAGAAAAAAAATTCCAGGACTTGGGTTCATGGTGGGCTCCTGACACAGTTTTCCAGCCTTCTTGAGTATGGTGCCCTGGACTGCCATTTTTGCTCTCATTTTTGGCCACCTGTTGTGTGTTTAAGGGAATGTGGCCCCTCTCTATGGAATGCACCAGCACCCTTTTTCTTAGAGCACTGCACTAGTCACCGTGTTATCTTTATCTAATATATTTTAGTGCATGTTGTAGGAGGCATTTCCTTTTGGCTCCTTCCTAGAGGCTTGACTTGCATGAATCTTTTGTATTGGACTCAAATCACTATGGACTTTAAAAGAAATGGTACTGGAAGCAGTAAAGTTTAAACTATATCTCTCACTATTTATCAACATAAATTCCAGTTGGAACAAGGATGTAAATGCAAACAGGAAGCCAGGGAGGTACTGGCAGAGGCTCTGAGTGAATTCGCCTACAGTCTTGGGGAACACCTTTCTAACTATTCATCGAAGTCTAGAAGCTATAATTTAAATATTGATAAATTATAATTTTTAAAGCATGAAGAATAATAAGAAATACCTCATCATGGCCAATTTATTGTATTAAAGACAAAAGACAAGCTGGGAACAAAACTTGCACTTCCTTTCACAAAGTCCTAATCCCCCTAGTATAAAAAGAAATAAAAAAGAACAAAAGCCCAATTAAAAATTGGGCCTAAGGAGCTTTCTTTTCAGATAGTTCAAAGAGAAGAAATGCTAATGGCTCTTAAACGTAAAAGATTATAAGACTTACCCTTAATATGAGAAACATAAAATAAAATTGTACTATGATACAATTTATTACTTACACTGGAAAAACAAAATCCAGAAAAATCACAACACACTTTGCTAAGAAGCTGACAAGACACAGATATTCCCATGCCATGTTGGTAAGAGAGGAAAATTATCACAGGGCAATTCTGCAATAATTAATTGGTCTAACAATTCTACCTCATGGGTTTATCATAGACAAAACTGCCTCTAAACGTTATTCGTGTGATATCATTTTGTTGTTTCTAATAACAAAGCACTAAAAACAACAAAAGTTTCCACCTAAATAGGCTTGATTAAATAAACT
The DNA here is from genome assembly GCF_021613505.1 of Equus quagga. Classification (NCBI taxonomy): domain Eukaryota; kingdom Metazoa; phylum Chordata; class Mammalia; order Perissodactyla; family Equidae; genus Equus; species Equus quagga. The sequence goes on along the minus strand of NC_060267.1, from coordinate 182,952,335 downwards.
ATGGTTTATTTATACACATAACAAATGGGTTATGTAAAAGAACGTGTGTGTGTGTGTGTGTGTGTGTGTGTGTGTGTTCTTTTCTCCATATATTGTATCTTCAGATAGTCACTGGGCAAATATCTGTTGAACACCAACCTGGAGAAGAATATGTTAATTCTCAAAGGTTCTGGAAAATACAGTAGCAGTACATTCCCCCTAGAAGAGAGACAAGCAAAGAGATTCATTAAAAAAGTTTTGATATATTTTAATGATGTATCTTTATCTTTAATATATCTTTAAGAAAAGCCATATAATTGCATGCAAATTGAATATCTTAAGTGACTGGAGTAGTTCAGAGTGAATAATGGAGAACTTGCAAAGGTAACTTTGTGTCAAGTTTAAGAAAGGTCCCTGGTTTGGTAGACTGGAGCCGGCTAAAGGATCTCGTAAGATGAAAGGCATTGCAGCACAGGTTCTAAGTCCAACTTTTAAAGTGCATTTCTCAGCTTAATATGTAACCTCTTGTTCTTTCCAGTTCTATCTTGGTTAATACATAACCCCAATTGATATGTTGTTAACTCCAATGAAACATACCAGAAATAAAAACATCCTAGATGTGTCCTTAAGCTGGTTCTGCTGACTTGAATAGAAGAATACTTTTTTCTTTGTCACTGTTCTGCTTTCCAGAAAAGCAAGAAAAAGAATTTGGATAACCACCTTTTTCTGTGTTATCAAGGGAATTCCTGCAGGGAGGGTGGGTGGTATAAAGGAAAAATTTTAATTTACAGCAGCACTTGCCCAAGAGAGAATCAAAACAATGTTTGTTTCACCTCCGCTCTTCTGGCACTAATGCTCTTAAAGAATCACGAATGTTAAGTACCTTGACCTGAATCTAACTGAAGAGTCTTTCCTGTCTATGATCACTGGAACTTGTTTTAACCAGTTGTGTACAGACATATGGACTCATCTGTGCTACATGGACAGCTAGTATTCAATTCTTAACTACCACAGCCATTGGGAACCATGTCCCTTCACTTCTAAGTACTTAAAAATGTCTGCTTTTCCTCCTCAGGAAATTACTCAGTGAATTTCTTGTCCGATGAGTCTACTTTGCCTGGCATTTAACTCAGCATTAAAAAAAAACCAAAAACCAGATAGTCTTTGTTTTATTATTTGACAGTAGGGAGAAGCAGTGGACAGGAATAAATGGCAGCTTAAGGCCCAGCAGAAAATGTTTGAATATCACTTATCACATTTCTCTCTATTCTTTCTCCCTTTGTTTTTCCTTACTCAAGACAGCTTCTTTTTAAAATATACTTCAAAGAACATTAGAGTGAAAATGTGTGATGTCACACTAATAAATGTAAGTAATAGAAATTGTGGGCTATCATTTTCTTATCAAAAAGCAAACCTTTCTCAGATAAAAATAGATATGTGAAAATTAAACTTCATTATTCAGATTTCTTTTCTTTTTTCTTTTTAATTTCTTGAGGAATCTCCATGCTCTTTTCCATAGTGTCTACGCCAATTTACATTCCCACCGGCAGTAAGCAAGAGTACTCTTTTCTCCACATCTTCACTAACACTTGTTATTTCTTGTCTTTTTTTGATAGCAGCCATCTTGACAGATGTGAAGTGATATCTCATTGTGGTTTTGATTTGCATTTCCCTGGTAGTTAGTGATGTTGAGCATTTTTTCATGTACTTGTAGGTCATTTGTATGTCTTTATTGGAAAAATGTTTATTTAGACCCTTTGCCAATTTTTTAATAGAGGTATTTGGTTTTTTGCTATTGAGTTGAATGAAGCCCTTGTATTTTTGGGGTATTAACCCCTTATTGGATATGTGGTTTGCAAATATCTTCTCCCATTCCATAGGCTGCCCTTTCATTTTGTTGATGCTTTCCTTTGCTGTGCAGAAGCTTTTTAGTTTGGTGTAGTCCCATTTGTTCATTATTGCTTTTGTTGCATTTGCTTTTGGTGTGAAATCCAAAAAACCATTGCCAGGACCGTTGTCAAGATATCTGTCCTCCCATGTTTACTGCAGCATTATTCACAACAGCCAAGGTACGGAAACAACCAAAGTGTCTGTAAACAAATGAATGGATCAAGAAAATGTGAAATATACACATATAGTGGAACATGATTCAGCCTTAAAAAAGAAGGAGATCCTGTCATTTGCAACAACATGGTTGACCCTGGAGGACATTATGCTGAATGAAATAAGCCAGACGGAGAAAGACAGACACTTTACTCTATCACTTATATGTGTGATCTATTGTTTTTAAAAAGTCAACCTCAGAGAAACAGAATAGAAAAGTGGTTGCCAGGAGCTGAGGGTTGAAGGAAATAGGGAGAGGTTGGTAAAAGGGTACAAACTTTCAGCTATCAGACGAATAAAGTCTGAGGATCTAATGTAAAACATGGTGGCTATAGTTGACAACACTGTTCTATAGAATTAAGATTTGCTAAGAGAGTAAAGCTTAAATGTTCTCACCAAAAATAAATATCTAAGTCTACGAGGTGATGGACGTGTTAATTAACTCCATATGGGAAATCATTTCACAATGTATACGTGCACCAAATCATCACATTGCATACTTTAAACCTCTTACAATTTTATTTGTCAATTATCTTCAATAAAGCTGAAAAAAAAAAAGATTATTTTCTTAACTGTGCTGCTCTCATTTTAAATACTGCCCCTCCCCATACAGAAAGTGGTTGTTCTTGCTGCTGTTGCTGCTTTTGTCCCCTCTGACAGCTGCAATGTCTTCACCAAAGCCCAAAGGACAACTGCCTTGTCACCCTTCTCACCTGCTTATTAAGGTTTCATTTCACACAAGAGAGAACAAGGGTAGGGTCCTGCTCGACTTCTGTCACTCTTCTGGAGAAGCTGCTGTCCCCTTCCCAAGGTTACACCACAAGGGAAGTTTTTTCAGGATTCTCCCCAATCTTGTGTTTGTGTGTGTCTTTCTCTTCAAAATAGTGCAATTTTGAGCAGGTAGTCTTCTTGATGACTCTCTCTGCCCGAGCTAGAAGCCCTAGTGAATTCTATCTAACCAGTCTCTATGTTTCATTAACAGAATCCCAAGAAGGAAGGGAGGAGCTCAAGAGCAATGAGAAGAAAGGATGCCGAGACCAGTGGACTGCAGCTAGAATTCCAGCAGGTGCACTCCTGCATCCACCACCCTGAGGCCAGTTCAGTCCCAGTGCAATCGAGTTTGCCATGTGCTAGAGATCAAGAAGCTGGAGTTCTGAGTAAGGTCGAGGTACAGAAAACTAAATAAACCCTCTTCTGTCCAATCAAAGCCTATGTAATAAAGGTATATATTGTTTAAAAAATATGGTAAGTCTATATTCTGCTTACTATTTCGAAGATGAGGTAATTGAAACACATAATTACTAGGTGTAGGATCAAAGGGAAAGTTCTTAGACCACTCGATGCAATAATTTTATGACAAAGGCATGTTAATTCCTATCTAATAGGGTTGCTGTTTGAATTAAACTATGAATGAATGCAAAGAATGAAGCATAGCTCTGGGCATCTAGGAGGTCCTCAATAAACGGTAATGTTATAACTACTATTAGTATCACTGTATACATTATTATTATTAACGTAATTAAAATTCATGCCCAGATGAATCTGAATTAACCCACCCCTCATTTAAAAAAATTTTACCCGTCGTTGTTGCCTAAACTGCTGGATTGAAATGTCAAGTGCGGCAATTTAATGCGTGGACCCTAAGAACTGCTCCTGCAAATTGGGTGGCCACATAGCAAAGGCCAAGATTGCACAGTGCAGACAGCGTAGTAGAAAAAAGGCATAATGACCAATGAGAATCAAAACCTTCTTCTCTTTGACTGCTGGTGGATTATTCATCTGTTAAAAAATGGAGAAAAGGGATAATGCACGCTAAGTGAAAATCTAGAAATTAAAGGAATGCAGCTTTTACACAGAGATGAAAAAGTTTTTGTTGATTTCCCCCCGCCCCCCACTGTCCCCAAGCTCACACCCTCCCTTTCAGATAGTACGCACTAGGTAAGATTCAAGCAAGTCAGGCTTTCGGGAGTGAGCCATGGGTACTCTTCTCCTCACCTATGAGCAGGTATTGAGTTGAGAGGAGCATGGTGCATGGACAAGAAAGGAAAGAATACTGCTCACCAGGAAAAGGACATTTTTCTCTTACATGAATCTGTGTACTAGAGAAGAAAAAAAGGAAATAAAAATAATGGTACATCAGAGCACCAGACACAACCCTGTAAAAATAGTGACATAAGAGCTTGTTGGTGAACCAGATTCCTGACTTTTCTGATATTCAGTTTCACTCATATTCAAAGGAAGTTTCACCCAGGCAGGAGATGTGTGTGACTTCCAATCTTGCTGCTGCGAATGTTTCCAAAATGTTCACAGAAATGCTTTTAAAATTTAAATAATAACTAAAATTTAGGATCTTATATTCTGTGACCCAATTCAGTGTTAAGATTTAAATATGTTTCCAATAGCAAATTAAGGCTTTTCTCACATGCTTAGAAAATGACTGTGACTTGAGAGTGTATGATTCTCACCAAATTCATCTCAGCTTTTCAAGTAATACCTATCTTTCTTTCCAAGGACGCAGAAATCTGCTCATGACCTTGAAATATCATCGCGGCTATTGCAAAAGATCTCAGAGAGAGAGAAATCCCTTAAGAAGGTGTTTGCATTTCCTCCCTTCAATCTTCTCACCCCATCTGGGAAAAATAGCTCGACTCCAAGCAATCTATTTATCAGATGGGCTGTCATTAGTTGTTGATGGACCAAAGGGACTTAACTGAAGCGACATTTATTGCTGCAGAAAGACACAGGCAAACGCTGACATAAATCATGATGCATGCACATACACATAAGCCCTTCAAAATCAGGCAATTATTAATATTGCAATGTACTGCCCCAACCTGGCAGGGCCACCGGCCGTGTGACAGGAAGCAGGAGACAACTGTGGAGTAGGAAGTGGACAAGTTGACTACTTCCTTCATGGACTGGCCCGCACAGCTGTGGGTCAGGGAGGGCAGAAGAATTTTGGGGAACTTCTCTCCCACAGTCAAGATTTTCAGCTCTGTCATCCTTCAGCCTCTGAGTGCCAAGACTTTGCCAGCACACGGGCAAAGAAACAGCTATGTCCTCACTTTTCTTTGCGATTCTCTCACAATGGCAAGCTTGGTGGCTTCAGAAATATTGCAAGTGCAGTGGGGTTTGCAATATGAGTTACTCCCTATGCTCTGGAGAGAGCAGCAAAACAGGCTCAAGTCTAACCCGTGAGCCTGCACATTTACAGGCAAATCTCGATCACAGCACATGCCGTGTTTTAATTATTCCCCCTCTTTTTCTCTCTCTCAACAGAGGCTTAACATTGAGAGCTTGTCTCCTGGCTGTGAACCCAATCCCAACCCAGAGGCTGGTGTGTAGTGGCCTTCTAGCACATGTTCGCTTAATGAATAAATTTGCCTTTAGCTGTTAGGGAATTACGATGCCTCTCTCGCAGACAAGGGATTTAAAGCTCTTTTTAAATGTTTGCCTTCTTTTTAGTATCTCTTCTAATAGTGAGTTGTAACTACACATATAATGAGACATTCAATTAGAAACAGGACAGTAAAATGTACATTAGGATATTTCTAAATATGTAAGTTAACATTTAAAATATACTCCCATCGGGACCGGCCCGGTGGTGCAGTGGTTGAGTTTGCATGCTCGGCTTTGGTGGGCCGGGGTTCACAAGTTTGGATCCCCAGTGTGGACCTACACACCGCTCATCAAGACATTTTGTGGCAGCATCCCACACACAAAATAGGGGAAGATGGGCACAGATGTTAGCTCAGCAACCATCTTCCTCAAGCAAAAAGAGAGGATTGGCAACAGATGTTAGCTCAGGGCCAATCGTCCTCATCAAAAAAAAAAAAAATATATATGTATATATATATATATATATATATACTCCCAATTGTCTCTTCCTAGCCAAAGATAACTAATTTACTTGAAACTTCTACATGCCTTCCAACAAAATGTACACACATTACTTATGACTAGTTTAAAGAAAAAAATAAAATATGCTAAAGTAAACTTTCTAATAAATTGCATCCACAAGGAAAACAAGTTAAGAATCATCTATATCACTGCTGTCCATCAGAAAATAGGAGCCACCATGCAAGCCATATGGAATTTTAAACTTTCTAGTATAACTTTCTAGTATAAACAGTCAACTTTCTAGCATAACCTCAATAAAATGTAAAAATAGCTTCAATTAATTTTACTAATATATAATAATCAATATAAAAATAAGATATTTTTGTACTAAACCTTTATAAAATTGATTGAAACTGTAGAATCACATACCCAAATTTTCATAAGCACACAAAACTTTTTCAATAACTGAATTGAATATCAAAAAATCATTTTCCTTTGGGGCCACCCCAGTGGCGCAGCAGTTAAGTTCACATGTTCCACTTTGGCGGCCCCGGGTTTGCTGGTTCGGATCCCAGGTGTGGACATGGCACCACTTGGCAAGCCATGCTGTGGTAGGCATCCCACATATAAAGTAGAGGAAGATGGGCACGGATGTTAGCTCAGGGCCAGTCTTCCTTAGCAAAAAGAGGAGGATTGGCAGCAGATGTTAGTTAGGGGCTGATCTTCCTCAAAAAAAAGAAAAATCATTGTCCTTTAATGTTTATATTCATCTATATTGACGAAATTGGTTTATCTTTTAAAATTGATTGGCCTTTTGAGCAAAAGTGTATTCAAAACTGTATCTGCCCAAGTTAAGAAAATTCAATAACTCTTGTGTGAACTCAATATAATTAACACTAAATTCAAAGGAGTGGTGAGTAAATTGAAAAGCAACTCTAAATTTGTCAATATCTATTGCATGTTCTTCAAATATTGTGTATTAACATCTTCTGGATATTGATTCCTCTTAGAAAAATGTGAAAATCACTTTCACTGATTTTTATTATGAAAAAAATGAATTTCGGTACAAAATTTTGTACCTTTCTAGCTAGGTCACAAGTAAGCTTTTCTTTACTTGGAGTTTCAAAATTAGCTCATTCATAAGAGAGAAACAAGTCACACTGTTATTCTTTGCACGTGATAATTGCACACTTGGCAAACATTCTTTTCATTTCAAGAAAATCTTGATTTGGAATTAACAGTACAGTGAGTCTTTGCAAAACTCTTCAATCACTCAACAACAAGCATTTTCAAAGAACATGAGATGATTAAAATCATTGTATTCTATTTCTTGCAATAGATCCGTAAATTGGCAATGATTCATAACATTTCCACATATATAGTGAACGATTTTAAAAATAGGATCTGTGGCGCTTTTCATAGTTGTCTTCAGAAAGCTGAGTCAAATCTTTTCAGTGTGTATCACGTGGGGAATATTAGTCTCTTGTTTTAAAATTCTGGTAGGTCTAGAAACTTGACCTCACATAACTGCAGCACTTTCTGTCATGATAATTTTTTCATGTCTAGTTAAAATTATTCTTTGATGGATGTAAAATATTCAAATATGTCTATGCCATAAGTTCAATATTTTTGATCACAAATTGACAAATGTGGAGTTTTTCTGAGACAGAACATACCCAAAGTATTCATCGGGAAGTGATGTGTCTCATGTCACACAACTCACCTAAAACGAAAACAAAGTGCTGGAATTTTTCAAATTTTTAATCAACTGACATTTGGTATTATTACAAAAGTTTTGTATTCTACATGTAATTGTTTGGTGGCTTAAACGAAGATATTTCACTTCTTTTAAACTATCACTTTTAGTCTTTACCTCATAATCCTCTAACACAAACTCCATAACTGTAATAAGTAATACATATATATTATATGTATTATATACATGCTGTTTATGTAAATACATAGTTTTAGCCATCTCTCCATCTAAAAATGGTTTTCTTTTTTGCATAAAAATGCAGACTATTTTATAGTAGGCCAAAGTTGTAAGTTCAGGTCATGTTAAAACTCACTTACAAAAATTTGGTTGAATATTTAATTCTGATTTCAGGTGAATAATTGTATTGATTCTTTCTTGACTCTTGAAAAGGAACTTCTTAAAATTATGCATTTGCTAAATATTTCTGCTGATATTATCCAAGTTTGTTTTGTCCAACAGACAAACACCCTCTCGTTTTGCTCTGCTACAGAAAAGTGCTATCGCCTCCTGCAAAGTTTGCAACACACCTTCTTCCAGTTTCTTCTTTGTGTGACGGTCCCAGGAATTGCACCAGCTTATGCATTTCCATTTGACTCTATATCAGTGGTATGAGTTCACTTCAGGTGTTAAAATGTGTCCAATTTATTTTTTCATACTAGAAAAATCACAGAATTGTAATCAAAATAACAATAAGTAGTTCAATGTAATTACCAAGTAAGATTTACAAAAATATCACTGTAAGTTCTAGTTCCTTCAGAAAATATTCAAATAAACACAAGACAGTGCAACATCAGTGTTTAGAAAAAATAATTTGTACTAAATCAATCTTTGGACACTGCCTAGATCGTGTTTTTGTGTCGTACTGAAACAATGCGCACACCAGACACTGCAGTGCACTGATGGCTTATGTGACACAACAGTCCAGGTAAAATGTAGTCCTGTTCAAAAAATAAAGGGTTTTGTTGAGAAACAAAATTTTTTATTTTATTTTATTTGAATAAACTTAGATTTAAGTTTGAAAACTATGTAAAACATTTATTTTCTCTTCACTATAAATGCTAATCTAAAGTTTCTGTGACGTTTAACAAATTTTCCTTTAAAATAGATTGGCTTAATGATAGCATTTCAGAATCTAAAAGATAGCAATTATGCATTTGGAAAGTTGTACTGATCAGATTATTTTCGTAGATCTACATATTAGCATAATGGATATTATTCTTTTTAGGAATAAATGCTTTCCATTCTTCAAGAAGATAAAGTTTACTTACACACTTCAGTAAGATAAAGTCCACACCTGATTACGATTCTATGTTATGTTGTCTCTGTTGACACGGGGAGCCTGAAGTCTGTCATGCAATCCTTTGCTTTCCTTTGCCTCAAACATACTCAAACGTGTTGCATAGTCACTATTTTTTTCCCTCTCTTGGTGTCCCGTCATTTTTTTTTTGAAAAAGTAGCTTTATTGAGGTCAAATTTACATACAGTAAAATTCGTCAATTCAAAAGGTAGAGTTCAAGTTTGACAAACGCGTACAGCATTCTAACAGTCACTGGAGTTGTCTTCTCTCTCAACCTACAGCCGGTGGCAACCACTCATCGGCTTCCTGTCCCATTGCTTTGCCTTTTCCAGAGTTTCAGATATAAATGGAATCACACGGTATGTATTCTTTTTTATTTGACTTCTTTCACTTAGCATTGTGCTTTTGAGAATGCCCCGTGTTGTTGCAAGTGGTTGCACGTTGTCACAGATGTTGGTTTCTGCTCCTTCGCACCCTTCGGCAGCATTCCATCGCACGGATGTGGCAGTTCATCTATTCCCCAGGAGATGAACAGCTGGATTGTTTTCAGCTTTTGACCATAACAACTAAAACTGTCTTGAACATATATGTATGTATTTATGAGGATATGTATTTTCATATTTTTTTGGAAATGCAATTTCTGGGCCATCTAATAAGCTCTGTTTAGCTTTATAAGAAATGGATAAACTATTTATCAACGATTAACAATGTTGAATTTATTTCATGTGCCTACTGGCCATTCATATATCTTCTTCAGTGAAGTAGCTGCTCAAATATTCCATCCATTTCTTTCCTCAGATATTTTTTTTCTTGTTATAGAATTGTAAAAGCTCTTTATGTACGCTGGACCCAAGTGCATTAGCACACATATTTTGCAAGTAATTTCCCTTCATCTTAGTTCTCTATATAGTGTCTTTCAAGAAGTAAAGGGTTTGAATTTTGATAAAATCCAATTTATCTGTTTTCCTTTTATGTCCGGTGACTTTTTCTGTCCCACGTTTTGTCTAAGAAATCTTTGCCTAAATAAAGTGCACAAAGATTTTTCTCTTGTGTTTTTTCTAGAAATTTTAAAGTTTTAGATTTTTATATTTAAATTCCTGATTTATTTTGAGTTAATTTTTGTGTTGTATAGGTGTGCAGTAAGGGTCAGGGGTAAGCATTTTTTTAAATGGATATTCAAATGATTAAGCACCATTAAAAAATTTATTATACTTTTGGAACTGAATTACTTTGGCAACTTTGTCTCCAAAATTGACCGTACATGTATGGGTTAATTTCTGGAATCTATTTTATTATCTATTTGCCTACCCTTATTGAAATACCATACTACCTTGATTATAGTAGCTTTATTTTTCTTGAAATCATGGACTGTAAGGTCTCTAAATATTTTCCCTTTAAAAAATAGTTTTTTGATATCCATTTTATTTCTATACGTGTTTTAGAATAAACATGACATTTCCTTTAAAAAACTAACTTAAAGCCTCTGGGGAGCTAGACTTGGATGACGGTAAATTTACAGAACTGACATCTCAACAGCCTCGAATCTTCAGAACAGTGAGCACGTTATTGCACTCCATTCATTTAGGACATGTTCAATTTCTCATAGAAAAGCTTTCGTTTGTCTGTGAACATGTCTCGGACATGTTTTGCTAAATTTATCTCTAAATATGTCATGGTTTTTTGATGCCACTTTTAAAATAACTGCTTTATTGAAATATAGTTTGCATACTAAAAATTCACCATTTTTAAAGCATTTTGACATATTAGATTATGTATTATCACCATGCAATAAAACTTGAAATTGATTTTAAAATAATAGCACATCAAATTTTACAGAATGCAGACAAATTTTGTCAAAAGACAAATGACTATCTCAAAAGAAAGTGACAGCTCATCTAGCAACAAAGGATTAATTTCCTTTACTATATATCACATTCCTACATATTAATAATAAAAATAGCAATGACTTAATAGAAAAATAGAGAAAGATTATGAACTAGCAGCTCATGGAAAAATAAATTTAAATATGCCCTAACCATATACTATGCATTAGGGCAAGGATCGCAAATTAGCCGCCAGTACTTACTGTCTTCGTTCTCCGTGTATTTAATTTCTCAAATCTTCCACATCTTTCTCTCAGTCTGTGATGCAGTCCACTTCTTTGGATCTCTTTTAGTCCTCTAATATTCACTTCCACTGGATTTAGTATGTTGTTAAAACCATCCTTTATGTTCTAATTTTCAATTGTTAGTGTTCCAAGTAGTCAGGGATATTGGTGACCAAAAAAATTTACGTCTCAGGAAACATCTTCCCAAAAAACTACACAGTTCAACAAGAACAAGTAAAACTACACAACCTCAAACGTCAAATTACCTGTAAATAGAAGAGTAAGCAACAAATTAGAGCAATCATTTCTCAAGCTCTTGCCTCAAATCTCTACAGAGTGGGATGCAGGAGAGACATATCTGGAAAAACCACCCAGAAGAGAGAAGGAAATGAAAGGCAGAAGATTGAGGTATGACTACCCACCCTTACCCCAAAAGAGAAGGGACGCCCAAGGGTGACAATTCTGTATGAGTCGTAGTAAATCACAGAACTCGCTAAAGTGAAGAGACAGTAAGAGGTGCACACTGCTCACTGCGGGACAGCACTGAGGGAGGGGATGGCAAAGGAGAGAGAGGGGCCCACGGACACGGGGCTTAACAGGAAGAGAAAAGAGAAGACTGGTAAATATTTTCTAACTTTTATTCTAACTGGTGGTTTTTTGTTTATATGAAATATACCAATTTTCATTTATTAAATTTCCTAACTGCCACCCTTCTTAATTTCTATTTTAGTAGCTTCTTATTTGATTATCTTAATTTATTCATTATTTGAAATAATCATAATTTAAGTCCTTTCCAATTGTTTCGTCTTTTAAATCTTATTTTCTTGTGGAATGGAGATGGATAGTATCTATCCAGAACAATAAAATATAGTAAAAGTAATAATGGATATTCACGATTTCTATTTAACTTTAATAGAGATTAGCATGAAACTAATTTTGGATTATAATCCTTATATTTAGCCATGAAAATACCCTTCTATTAAAATTACATAAAAATTAAAAAGTGAATATTAATTTTTGTATTTCTTATATTTAGAGATATGCATATGATTTTCCATGTTATTGCTAATAAAAATATTGACAATCCTTTCATTCCTTATATAAAACTTCTTAGTCATAATGTATTAGTCTTATAATCTGCTAATGTGTTCTCTTTGCTTTTAGAATATTTCATTGCTATGCCTGAGTGAAATGCATCTGTAGTTTTCTCATTTCCTACTGTCATTCTAGTTTTGCTAGAATTATTTCATAAAGTGGAGACAGAAATGTTCCCTGGAATTGCGTGTTTATGTTTTGGTGGATTTTCTGCTCTAGGCCACCCCAGAACACTGCTTTTTTGTGGTGGGAAAGGCAGTAACCTGATCATGGTCAAAATTCTTTTTAAATTTTTGGGTTGGTAATGTACCTTTTTAGATAGAAAATACATTTTAGATTCATGTTTATTTTGCTAAAAATATCTATTTTCCAATTTTAAAACTTTATTGTCTCTATTGAGCAAACCAAGTCACAAATTTCTTTTGTGTTTGTGTTTTTTCATTTATCCTTTCTTATTTGGTGCATTTTTTTCTTCTCAGTTAGGATAACAGGTTGATTAGGTTCATCAATCTTATTGACCTAGAGAGACCCAGAAATTTCATTAATTAACTCTGCAAATTTTATTTATTTAGATATTTTTAAAATTTAATAATTTTCTTTCTGATTTCTTTGGGTTTATGTTATTTTTTCTAACATCTTGAGTGTAAATTTGAGCCTATTTTTTTTACATATTGTTATAGGTATATGAGACTGTGAAGTTTCCTTTCAATACAACAGGTTTATCCTCGAGATTGGATGATATTTAGTATATGCCCATATATCTATATATCTACCTTTCCACATATATACATGTATATAGAGAGAATGAGAGATTTTATTTTCTATTTTGCAAGTTTCATTTTAATAACTTATTTTTTCAGAAGTTAAGGAGACTTTTGAAATATAATTTCTATGTATTTGGAAGTGTTTTAAAAGTTTCTGTAGTCCATGCCTGGACAATTTGGGAGGTGTCTGCTACTTGGACAAGTGCAGACAGAGTCTCTGATAAAATTCCCGTGTTGCTACCCAGTGGCTTTGGGGTTTATATTAATGATGTCTTTTTATTTTCTATACTTTAGTCTGTCAACATCTGAGGTCTTGCTAAGCAGGGAAGGACTGCCCTTGGCCGGGTCAGCTGATGCCCAGAGATAAGCAACCAAATCACCTTTGGCACACCTTTCACACGCAATCCCACCAGTGCAGAACCCATATCCCACAGCCTCCTTGGTCCATTACTCCTTTGTCCTAGTCACCCTAGGACCAGGTGTCAGACAGCTAAGACAGCCACTATTCCTGAGAGCCCACTGAAATTATTCAAACTAGCGGATCCTATTCCTGTTTATCTTGCCTGTGCCTTCCCACGGAAACCACAAAAAAAGGTTCTTGCCCACATTTCCTCCTGCTCCCTCTGCATCCTGACCAATCCCGGTGCTTCCCCATGCAGTCCCCCATGGGGTGGTGTGTCCCCTCCTCTTGGCATACGTAACAAGCTACCTTTCCAATGGCAGTAGTCTCCAGATCTGTTTGCCTCGCCATACCTGAATAGTAATAAAACCTACATTTTAAAACAGGATTATAGATTCAAAAACTACCTGATGAAAGAAGATGGCTCACCTATTACTGGGCTATCGTGCACACAGCTCCCACCACATAAGGCCACCTGATCGCCTTAGACGTGCGATACTCACTGTGTCACTTACACTGTCAGGGAGAAATCTCAGGTAAGAATCTGGGTTTGCACTTTCTTAACATTTTTGCCACTGAACATTCCTCAACTTTTCACCCAACCCATTCATGATTTATAAAAATTCATTACATATTTCATTGAGCAGTTGGAGCTGTGTGTACCTAAAGGTTTTCTTTAGACATCTTAGCTGCTGCACCATTGAAGACAAAATTGAATATAAGCTTTTTATAAGCTTATTTTTTAATTTCAGAGATTAGAAAAACCCTACATCTTTAGTGTTAAAAAGAGCTTTCCTTTTTCAATTAGTATTAGATAACACTTTGGATTTTTGTTTTTCTTTTCTTTCTTTCCTTCTTTGGAATTTCCTTTTTATTTTTGGCAAAATTAAAACCTTGAAACCTCATTTCATTTCCCCTCACCCCTTTTTTATCTTAATGGTTCATTAAATCCTGAAGTATGGAAACCTCTTATATAGGCCACTATGTTTTTGTTTGTCATGCTGAATTTTGCATCAAATATATCCCAGGTGGCTTGTATACAATGTCCTGTCACTACAAGATTATATACTGACAGACTGATAATGATGCTTGTATCCAGGTTCCACTGTGTAATGTCCTTTAGAATCGTTACTAAACACGACTCGAGAACAGCATGTCCAGGCTTATTACAAAGTTGATAATGAATCTACTCTTCAGTAGCTACAAGCCGCATATGCTTCTGGTTCTCTAAACTAAATATCTGAAATATATAGTATTCTCATTCTCATTTTCGGGTCTTTAAAACCTGCTGATTATTGGTAATCTTTTGGCACCTAACACTCCCAAGCCTATGCTTAATTAATATATATTGACACAAAACTAAAAGCGGCGAGGAGACTTGTATGAGTCAGTACACCTTGTGGTTTATCTTGGTGAACGTTCCATAGATATTTGAAAACAATGTCTATGCTCCAGTTGTTGGGTGGAGTGTTCTATAGATATCATTTAGGTCAAGTTGGATGGTGGTATTATTCAAGAACTTATAATTTGCTCCTGATGAAAATAATAAGAATGATAATAAGTTTTCACATATGGAGGTATATGGAGAAGCCATTCTGGTTTAAATCTGATTTAGTCTAAAACTTGTTTTTCCCAGAGCGGCCTGACTTATGGCTCACCAAATGTGCATTGTACATCTGCTTCAAACATTTTCCCAAAGCAAAGGATGCACTCTTTAAAGATAGGGATGTAATGTCTCCCTATCTGACGCCAATACCAGTATTTCTTTAAAGATAAGCTTTTCTTCCCAGAGAACCAAGGTCAAGTTGACCTTCTGTGAACGAGCTAAACTTCAGCAAAACCTCTCCTTGTGACTTTGGGGGGAAAAAGAAATTGTGTTCCTGTCATGCTTGATGGATGTTCTTTGTTCTGAAATGGTATAAAACCATGCTGTAAACTACATTTGCCCAGAGTGCTTTCTTCCCTGGAGAAGGGACTAGTCCTCACATTAGCTCATTAAGTATCTTTCTTATTATCCATAGATTGGTTATTGATTACTTGTATCGACACTCCCTACTTGTTCTATCAATTACTGAGAGAGGAGTTTTGAAATCTTCAGTTATAACTATGGATTTGCCATTTCTCCTTTTAATTTCATCACTCTTTGCTTCCCTCACTTTGAATTTCTGCCACTGGGTATATACACATTCAAGATGCTTTTGTTTTCTTGATGAATTGACCTCTTTATCTTTGAAATATTCTCTTTTTCCTTGATTTTGTTCCTTGTTCTGATAGTTACTTTATCTGATATTAATACGGCCACTCCAGATTTCCTATGAATACAAGATGTATGGTATGTCTTAGTCAATCTTTTTACTTTTAATCTAAGTTATTAATTTAAAGGGGATTTTTCTTAGATTGCAGATGGAGCTTTCACTTTAATCCAGTCTGACAATCTTTCACTTTTAATTTGATGTATAGGCCATTTACATTTTATGTAATCATTGATCAGGTTTGGCTTACATCTTGCTATTTGATTTCTACTTATCCCATGTGTTCTTTGTACCATTTTCCTCTTTTCCAGCCTTATTTTGAATTGAGTATTTCTATGATTCTCTTTTGCCTTCACTTAAGGCTTATTAGCAATATCTCATTATTTTGGTGGTTGTTGTGGAGTTTACAAAGCAACATTTAGGGAGGTAAGAGAGTGAGTCATGTGAGTATCTAAGGAAGGAGCATTGAATACACAGAGATAGCAGAACCTTCATGATGAGGTTGGAGCCTCCTGGGATGTTTGATGAACTCAGAGGCCAGAGGAGTTAGAGTGGTTAGTGGTCAGTGCTTTCAGTCTTATTGAGCTGAGAAGACCTTGGGGGGCCTTGAATAGAGGAGTAACATGATCTTTCATTTCACAAAGATCATTCTGCTTGACATGTTGCACATTGACTTGAAGGGCACAGGGTGAAAGACGAGAGATCAGTTAGAATTCTATCGGACTATTCCCAGTGAAAATTAAGAGTCCATTAGGTCAAGGTGTCAGCAATGAAACAAGAATAAAAAAGGATCAAATACAGGGATTTATTTTGGCTGAGAGGATTCAATAATATCTGTGACCGAAAGAAAGGAACCAAAGATAGAGATGTGTTTCTTGTTCATTTGTTTTGTTTTTGTTTGTTTTAGCCTGAATAACTGGAAATATGGAGTTGCCATTTACAGAAATGAGAGAGATGAAGATTGGTAGTTATTTGAGAGAAGATCAGAAATTTGAGTTTGAGGTGTTTATTTAAATTCAACTGGAGATTTCAAGTATGCAAATGGGTAGATACTAATCTGGAGTCAAGAAGACCCAGGCTGGAGATGTGAGTTGGGGTTTCAGCTTATATATCATTGAAAGTCATGAGTCCTGAGACTAGAAACATTCCACTGAGAAGAGATCAGGGAACAAGGATAGTGCAGAAAATGTGACTGAGAAGAAGAGACAGATGGAAGCTGGGGGGGCGGGGCAGGCGGTGTGTGCAAGGAACTGATTATAATGACTGACTGTAGAACTTAATCTGAGTAGGGAAGAAAATTAAAAAATAAGAGCAGAATGAGGAATTGTAAAATTGGAGTATTGTGGAAATTGGGAGTATTAGTGGGAGTGACCTGAAAAGACAGCAGGTGACAGTTACCCTATTTGTTACTGAGTTTTTGTCAGTAATGAGGTCTAAGGAAGATCATAAGGGCAAATGGTTTGTGCAGAATGGAGGACAAGATCGTTGCGGGGGAGGTGCAAGTCAAACAACTTAAAGTCTATGTCTCTAGTTGTATCATCCATCCCGATTTTGATCCCCAGTTGTAATATTAGAGATAGTAACAGTGAGCTGAAAGGTGAAATCTTTGAGACACAAGAGCCAGTACTCAGAGGCCAGGAGATGACTACATAATGGAAGAGTCATTGGTGATATAGTTGGTCACCATGATACAGGAGGCTGTCAGGAGAGAGAACAGTCTGGCAAGAAGCCTCCTGGTGAGGTGGGGATGCCTATAATTATTCATCTTTTTTACCTTGTAGAAACCAAAAGTAGGGATCTGGATCGACTTTTGTACCAGAAATTTAACCTGTAGGTGAAGAACAGGGAATTCTTCCGTTGCTGTTGCTGTGTTAGTTAGTGCTCCCGCCCTCTACTGTATCTTCAGGCAGGAATTCTGGAAAAACACAGTCCAATTAATATCAGGTCATTGCATCATTATTATGTGCATAGCTTTAACAAGCTATTTTGTTTCATGACTCGTGTCCATATTTAAATGAAGCTTCCTATTTCAAATTAAGACTATGTCCACACATGGAAATTAACACAGATTATTTTGATTGATGGGTAGGTGATTGAAGGAGGTAAAGGAGTGGGACATAGAGACGCAAGTAAAAAAGGAAAAAGGAAAGCCCTGTTCAACTAACTGAATATACAAACATTACAATACGCAAATATCCCAATGATGTTCCATTGGGAACCACAGATACGATTCATTTGTACCTCCATCCCATGTAATATATGACCCCAAACATTCCTATGTATTTTCCACAAGTAATTTACGCCACTTATTCCTATGGAATCTGTGGCCTATCTGCTAGTTGCCTATCCATTCCTCACTTATTATTTTACTTGAAAGAATACTAATTTTGTTCAGGATGATGTGCACAGGTTAAAAAATCTGACTCCTCAAGCAACCTTGGCAGCTAAGGGTGTCCACGTGGAAATGAAATTCTGTCAAATGAGACATAAAATGAGAAACATATTGGGTGGGACTTCCAGGAATGCTACTGTTTTTCCTAATAAAAATAGAAATGAAAGTTTGTGATTCTCCCATCCCCCAAACAACACCTTTTTCTGTCTGACAATAGCCTTGATTTCTGGTGACCGTGAGAAGCCCTGAGCTGCCTTCCTCAGTGCTTCCTCAGAATTATCAAACGTTGCGTAACATGTGGCTGCTACAGTCTATTCTCCATAGACATGCCATAGACGGAAGGTTTGTGTCTCCCCACATTTCATATGTTGAAGCCCTGCCTTCTCATGTGGTGGTATTAGGAGGTGGACCCATGGGAGGTAATTAAGATTAGATGAGGTCATGAAGGTAGAGCCCTTATGAAAAGGATTAGTGGCCTCATAAGAGTCATGAGAGAGCTTGCTTCCTCTTCCTGCCTTCTGCCATGTGAGGTACAGTGAAAAGCTGGCAGTCTGCAACCCAGAAGACTGCTCTCATTGGAACTTGTCTATGCTGACACCCTGAGCATCCAGAACCGTGAGAAATAAATTTCTGTTGTTTATAAGCCACCACTCTAGTATTGTGTTTTACCAGCCCAAACTGTCTAAGATAGTCCAAGAACACACCAATTTAATCTTAGTTTTCCCTCTACTATGCCCATATGGACATAAGAACTTTCAGAGATTCAAATTATTCAATTCAGTTTTATTATTTCTTCCATGTCCTCAGCTCCACTCATCACTGCTACATGTGGAGGTACCGCCTCCCACTTCAGTGTTCCTAATTGCTCACAAGAATAGAGCTGCTTTTCCCTAAAGTACCTGAGAGATCACTGGCATTATTTTTGTTTCGTAGCACAGGTTTGCATTAAGAAGTGAATTTTATAGTGCTAGACATTATACTGAGGCAAACGCTTTGAAGAAGAGTTAGCACACAACTCATGTTAGTGCCCACCAGGAGGCATCTGGAGGCTCCACATCGCACTAATTGAAGTTCTGGGACTTCACGAGCCAGACAAGTTTGTTCAAAACTGTCTTCTCAACAGCAATATTACCAGGCAATCAAAAAACTAGGGCTGTAAATTAGAGATAGAAAAAAGGAGTAACAATAGCAAGAAAAAAATATGTGGGAAAGTAGATATTTTCTAAGGTATAGAAGTGAATAAACAACACAGAATAAGGAATAGAGGAGAAACCGCTGAGTTAAAAAAATAAACCAACAACGCTATAGCTATGAGGAACTTAGAAAGGTCACGCGGATACACAGCAATTCAAACACCCTTTGATTCTCACTAATTTGTTTCCTATCTTGAGGTTTGTGTATTTTTATGAACCACTGCTCAGATTTTTACTACAGATTTTCACTTAGCCAGTTCAAATACTGATTTTGTGTTCTATGTCCAATTTTAAATTCATGATAGGAAAGTATTCCGTGGAATCCGTCCTCAACGTGGTTATGGGTCACCCTAACTCCAGCGTTCCGAAGTCGGGAGGCATACATGAATCCATCGTCCCTTAACACGTCATGCTGACAGGTGATGATGTAGGTCAAGGGTAAACGATGCAACTTTCTGTCATCAGCCAACAAGGGGGATGCCCTCACGTCTAGAAACCCTGGATATTTTTTTAGCCAACTGAGAGCTACCAAGAGTTGGACTGTTATAAAATTGCCCTTTCTTAAACTTCTCAGGGAGCAAAGAACTCCAATTAACATACTGGAACAGATGGCTTGATTCCACTGGTACGTGCTGATTGAAGAGCATGGCTTTTTCAAGTGATCTGTCTGTGGTAAAGTATTCACTCAAGATCCTGACCCCGAATGATCTGGACAGAGGCGGAAAATGTGCGTTTTCCCGATATGATGGCAAGTCCATATCAAGAGACTGAAGGGCAGGATACATTAAAGACTGGGTCCTGAGTTTGATCTTGACATCTGGGTCATCTAGGAGCTGAAAACAATTTAACATAAGTTGCTCAAAGAATAGTTTTCATTTAGAAATATATTTTTTCATTTAAAAACAATAGGTTTACATGAGGTAAATTCAGAATCTCAAAAAGATAATCAAAAACAACAAGAAATATGTCTCAAAAAACTCTCCAATTTTCAATATTATATCTAAGATTGGGTGTCTATACTTAAATACCGTGAATGTAGACCAAGTGATGTGTACAACTTTCCTCATGGGGAGTGGGAGAGAGGACGTCTGCTCTGTGATCTACTCTCCCGACCAAGAACGGCAATCAGAGGAAACTGATTCTTTTTAAGCAAAAAGTTTACGTACATATATTATTATACCAACAGACATTCCTATTTAAGGGAAAGATCATGTAACTAGGAATTCTAATTTGGCTCTGACATTAAACAGATGAATCTTGGGCAAAAGTCTAATTCATTTTAACATTTATGTGTTCTAAATATTCAAATTACACTAGTGCATTAAGACAAATTTATCTACAAATTAACATGCATATATTTGAGGTGTAGTAAAATGTTCCTGTTAATTGGATGCATGTGTGTCCCCATATTTGGAGGGCCCTGGAATTTGACTTCAACTCTCTAGCCCAGAGAAAAGCTTCCAGAGCTCACCTTGATTGAACAGAATCCTTTTGATTGGCATATGCCTTTAGGGTGGAGAGGTCATTGAGTCCTGGGTTTATTGTTGTAGGGTTTTGTTTCTAGTTTTTTAAACATTTCGGGGGACTGGCTCCATGGCTGAGTGGTTAAGTTCACACACTCTGCTTTGACGGCCTGGGGTTCACCAGTTCGGATCCTGGGCACCAACCTACACACCACTCATCAAGCCATGCTGTGGTGGCATCCCACATAGAAGAGCTAGAATGCTAACAACTAGGATATGCAACTATGCACTGGGGCTTTAGGGAGAAACAAAAAGAGGAAGATTGGCAACAAATGTTAGCTCAGGGCCAATCTTCCTTTCCAAAAACAAAAAGTATAAAAAAAAACCTTTGGCCTGGCAATTTTTCATATCTTCTTAGCTCATTGATGCTTTCCAGAATACTTTATCCAGATTTCTAATAATTATGGGTCAGAATTAGTTGACCTGACCTACATAAGAGGAAGGGCTTATTATGCAATACAGTAAAAAAAAAAAAAACTCTGATGCTTGAGGAGATTAGGTTTGTCCAAGGTCGCAGTTAGACATTCCTTCAGCTCCAAAAATCTGTGTTGTCTCCTGATGTGTGTTCTTTGTATTCATCAATATGCCTCTCGGAGCAACAATGAGTAGGGAACATGGAACTCAATTTCTGGAAAGTAGCAGATATCTGCTCTGCAGTATATTTAGAACAAATCACAGAATTCACATCTTTCCTTTGGCCAGAAATCATGAGAAGGTTATCTTAAAGGTACCGGAAGCCAAAGCTTATATACTTTAAAATGTGTATAAAAGTGAATAATAAAATCAAAGCAAGTTTTGTTTCATTGCACAAGTTAATGTGCAATATTTGTGATTAGAGTCAATTATTAAATTGAAGACATTCACTTGCAAATCTCTAAGGAAGTTTTTCCTATAGCCACATTGTTCTAATCTATTAGTGCCTGGCTTATTTCTTAAGTCAGATAACCAGTATCAAAACCAATTTTACTCATAATCTATTAGACTAATTATAATTACGTACCATGTTAAACTGGTAACTAAGTGTCCAGTTTTAGCTAGATGTCATAGAAATAGGATGAAAATTAATATCTGAAAATTATAATTCCTTCCACAAGTAAACGATATCTGTGAATCTGCTAAAATTTTTGTCTATGGGCAATTTGATTATTCTGATAACAACAGTTTTCATGCAAATTTTAGCTTATTCTACTGAAGAATACTAAAATCATCTGATTCTCTAGTTACGGTGATTGGTGTCATTGATTGATTTCACAAATAGATCCATTAATATAACAAAACAGTGTGATACTTAGCTGACCATATTAATTTTGTTTAAACTAATGACTTACAAAGGGGATGTTATCATTTTATTAAAAACACTCTGGCAGGAGGTAAGAATAAAAGCAGCAGGCACATAAAAGTGCTTTCATATTAATCTCTATGTATCCATGATCTCTAATACATTAATATAATGACATAATGGCATTGATATTTTAACATTTGAAATAAATATATTTAAGTACAGGATATTTTCAGAAAATGAAACAAATTTGAGCACCATACCTGTTGAGCCACTGCTGCGGCTAAGTTCCCTCCAGAGCTCGTCCCAGAAATACCGACTCTCTCGGGATCTACACTGCACTCATCAAGCACATCTTGGCGTAAGAACCACCTTGTCGCATTATATACATCTTCAAATTGATTTGGAAAGTGATGTTTAGGCGCCAGTCTGTAGCTGTGGGCAGAACAACAATGTTCTTCAAGTCAATTATTTTTAATAAAAAACCGTGTGTGTGTGCAGCTCTAACCCTAAAATCAAAAGTAAAATTTTGCTTTAGCAAACCTGATATTTTGAGCCAGTACAAATTCAAAGACAGACTTTATCCTTATGTCAATGCTTGATGTGAAGGCATTTATGAAAGTCATTTTTACACAAGTAAAGGTTTGAATGCAAAACTTGGATTAGGCTTAAGGAAAAAAAAAGAAAACCCAGGTAATAATTTCCCCTAAATAAACTTCCCCAGATGTTATTTTCTTTGTAATTACTATACTTTATTAGTAAACAATAAATAGCAAGCAAATCTTAGGACTTATTCCATTCCAATTTAATCTAATGATCAAGTTCACATGTAGTTACTGGTTTGTTTTTTGTCATAGTTTCTTCATTTTTCTGTTCATTCCCATTGGGTTTATATTCTGTTATTAATTATTGATCTAGAGCGCCATTTTTTTCTTTTTGGTGAGGAAGATGGTCCCTAAGCCAACATCTGTGCCAATTTCCCTCTACTTTGTATATAGAATGCCACCACAGCATGGCTTGATGTGCGGTGGACCACACCCAGGATCTGAACCTGCAAACCCAGGGCCCCCAAGGCGTAGCGCATGAACTTAACCACTATACCACTAGGCCAGCCCCTAGAATACTTTTTGGAAATAGCTTTTGCCTGAATTCCTATATGTTATTTGATGCTTAATTGCTTTTAATGATGAATTATACCAAAAATATACTATACTAATTGCTTTAAATGTATTTTATCACCTAAACCTCTAAACAACTCTATGATATAGAAAATATTATATGACTCCCAGTTTACATATGAGAAAACTGAGCTAAAATAATATTTAACTGGCACAAAGTCATTTAATTAATTCTAGAATGAGGCTTTGAACTGGATTCCCTGACTACAAAGCTCTCCTTCTTATTCACTCTGTTAATTAGGAGTAGGCTAGAAATCCAGCGGAGGTCATTTGTCCATAAGATGCAATAGTTTAATTTTATTCTAACAATTTCTTGACTTCCTGTTTTTGATCCATGCTTGACCTAACTACACAACTCTTTTCTCTCTGACTCCTTTTCTGGTCATACTCAAGCTTACTTTCTCTATTCTCACCGTCTCTGTTTCATTTGAGACACTCCTGGCATAACCCAGGAGTGAGCAAGACAGCTGAGAACATTTTACTATATTAGGCAGCTGGCCAAAACCCAAGCAAACCAACAGTGCTCTTACTTGGTTGAAATGACAACAGCATCAAGTCTATCAGCCGTCCGTCTTGACAGAAGGTCATAACTAAACCAAGCTGAGATAAAAGAAAATAAAATCAGAGACTGACAAGTGATTCGATGGGTGTTTCCTTCAGCAGAAAGCCAACTACGACACCTTGTTCCTCACTGAAATGTTCGGGGGAAAATATGTCTAATATTGCATCATCGTTATGGAATGTGAATCCTTCACTCAGTGATCTTTTAATGCATGTTGTCTGCTCTCCTGTCCTTCCCCCCATTTTCACACTGGATAATTTAAACCAACTTCATTCTCTTTAACATTAATCTCTTCTCCCTTCATTCAGCAGGCATTAGGTGTTGAAAGTACAAACACATAAACATGAACGGCCTGACTTTCAGGAAGTACAGTCTACTGGAAACAGGGGCAGGGAGGGGCAGGCATACAAACAAAAAGCAATAATGCAAAATAGTAATTGCTTTAATGGAGGGATACAGAAAGAGCTGCATGGCAAGAGTATTAGACTTCATCAAAACTGCCAGGGGAAGATAAAGAAGAGTAAAGAGGAAGAAGAGACAGCGGAGACATGATTTCCGTATTCATATTTTCCAGGCAGACAAGAAGGAAGGTGTTTTCTGGAGTTTTTTGACCATGTATACGGGGTGGGGATGGGTCACACATGTTTGCTATTGGGCTTGGGTAAGTGCTCCGTTTTGTATATAAGAAAATTTTAAGTAGATAAAATAGCTTTTGCTAGTAACAAGAAGAGGGAGAAATCATAAAGTGCTAAAGGAGAAGTATCAGGATATGAGGTTGTCACAAAGGTTGTGTCATGTGGGCCGCAAAAAGGGGAGTAGAGATTACCTTGTGATGCTTCCAAAGTCAGGTGCTGAATAATCTTAAATTGTCAAATACAGATTAAGCTTTAAATTTTTATTTAACACTTACTATATAAAGTCATGCTTATATTTTGAATGAGAGCACACATTTTTGTGTTTCTATTTAATATTGAAATAGAAAGCATGAGGCAAATACTATTGTGTTCCAGAGCTTGCTGGTACTTAGCTCCTTTACCTTGGTAGGCATAGTCCTGTTCTTCATGGGTACTTTGATGGATAGCTTTCTAAAGAAGTGCCTTGGGCAGTAGGGACTTGAGAACTAACTGAATCATGGCATAGTCAGGTTTTGTCTTAGAAACATCACTTCATTGCCAGCTGATGACTGTGCTGCCTGAATTTATAGAAAATGATAGACAGGATCATAGCCTTTATTGCTCCAATTTACATTTCCAACCTACACCAATGCCTATCAACACCTCTTCTCCTCGAGTCCAGAGGAAAAGCTGGGTTCCTTCTCCCGCGTGTTGCCAACACTTCCCCTCTGCAGTGAATCCAGTTGCCTCCCAGATCCTCTAGGTCAGGCAAACCTCATCCCCCTGCAGCCCCGCCCCGCCCCGTTGCCTCAGTGCGCTACTTTTAACTGCCATCTTTACCTTTAGCTTATAAACATGGTCATAGACTGCCCATATATAAATTTAAAATATATGTAATATGAAATATGTTTATAGATAAATAAAATATAATTTTATGTTACATAAAGTAAAATTATATATTTGATAAAATATTATATATTAGATCTATTTATAGAAAATACATAAAATAAATTGAAAGTATACGTATTTTATGTCAAATAAAAATAAAAATACCTTTACCCAACTCTGTACTTCTTTTCTATCTAACACCTTTCTTCTCATTTGCTTCATATCTAAGCTTAGGGAAAGACTGGAGTAAGCATCTCCATTTCCTCATTTCATATCCACTATTCCACTCGCTTCATTTTGGTTTTCATTACAACATTTCATCATTTCTGCATTTAACAATACGTTTCTAAGTTCATGAAACACTTCTTCTTCTTACCTGAGATTTGCTACAGCTGTTGGTATTGATTATTCCCTTTCAGAAAGAGATTTAAAATAATTCCTATAGACTAACATACCTCCAAAGAAATAAATTTCAGACAGCTAAAGTGTTCTGTTTTCTGTGACAATGTTTAACAGATATATCTTCTTGATATGTTGGAGGCAACATCTTAATAAAATGTAAGCTATATGAGAAACTAAAATTTTCAACAATGGGCACATACCAGCACTCCCCGAGAACCAACCACCACCATGAATAAAAAATAAACCCCTTCTTAGTGTCTCTGACTTTCGTTTTGGTACATACATACGGACAGGAACGTTGTTGAAACTTGTGTCCGTCACAGTGACATTTTCATCAGATGTGGGTGGAACTTCTTGAAACCACATAAAGAACGTTATAACGTTCATAAAATGGGTGATTCCCAATAGTTCAACAAACAGACCCTAAAAGGAGAGTGAGAGAGAGAAAAAAATCAATTAACACCAGGTTACAAATATCAAATGCCAACATTGTTCATGAACATAGAAGTATGCATATATGCTCTCACTGGTCCTGGGTCATGTTGTCACAGGTGAATCTGAATGACACAGTTAAAAGTACTGGAGATTCAGAATCTTTACCACAATAGTTGACTCAGGTGAAAAAGATAAAGAATCAAAGAAGTATTACAACTTGGCAGATTCTATGCTTCCTACTTTGTGTACAAAGATAAACAAGGTAAGTTCTCTACTCAGAGAGGCTCTGAGTCAAGTGGGAGAAATGAATATATAAGCAGTTATAAAACAACACAACTGCACATCTCACAGACATGTACAAAGAACTCTGGCAAAGGTCAATGGGGAGATAAACTAGTTGCCTAGATGTGAGACCTGGGGAGTTTTCAAACAATAGGTGGACTCCGATATGAGTGCTGAAAGGGGAGTAGAGTTTGGCCAAACAAAGGAGGAAATCTCACTCTAGGCCAAAGGAACAGACAGAGGGACGCTCCTATTACAATTGGAGAAATGCAGGTAGTTTAGTAAGGCTGTGAAGTGTGGTCCACACAAGGATGCATGACAGAAAAGGGACGTCAAGAGGTGAGTGTATGCCAAATCATAACGGACTTACAATGTTGGGATTCCAAGAATCAAATAGCCTTATTCTCCAATCTTAAATTGAAAACATGTGGACTATGGTACTAGGTGATCAATTAAATAGCTGGGTCAGTCGTTGCCCCAATATATGAAGATAAAATAACTACAAAACGAATGAGCAAAATTGTCTGTTTTCAACACTGAGTCATCCCTGCCTTGTTCCTGAAAGGCGAGTCAGGGAGACACATTTCCCACAGCACCTTGCCAGATGAAACTACGCCACAGAGAGACTCTCACAAGATTGAGAGGGCAGAAATGAAGGAAAGCCATTATTTTCTCTGAGCCACCGTGGGCATTCATATGGACATTGACAAACATGTGGCTTTCGATGCGTCTGGTTGTCCTTCCGAGAACTACCACTTCAATGATGTAGGCAGCTGGAATTATCGGTGCCTTCTCTTCACCCCTGCACTCTCAAAGTTGTATATCTCAAACTCCACATTCTTAATCTATTTCTATTGTGATACTGATAGCAGTGTCGATATTCTAACAAAGCCATGATAGATAGAGAATAAAGTCTAGAAGGAGTTCTCAGAAAGGAGACCACTTAAGACACACGTTGGAATTAGATAACTGACTTGGTTAGATTTAAGTATAGTGATGGCCTTATTGCCAATGTAAAATGGGACCTGTTAATGCATGAAATGTAATAGCAAAACAATTATTAAATTTAAAATTTGTAATCATCCCTAATAAGGGAGAGTTTTGAGAGACCAAGTAGCTGTTGTAACAAAACATTACAGCAAAAATGATGAGTTCAAGCATTGACTGCACTTGAAAGTTTACTGAAAGAAAAATTATGTTCTCAAGTTTTTAGTGTTTCAGCTGAAATCACACTCAGTAAAGCAGAGACTCTGCACACCTTCCCTAAAAGAAATCTCTTCTCTCTGACATCTCTTTCTGATCTTCCAGATTGTGGAATTACATTGCAAGATGAAGTCACAGTCCTGCCAGATGTCTTAGTTGAATGTCACAGTTTGGTCTATCTTTGACATCTAAGTGATATTCTGAGTACAGGTCTAGAAACACTTATATGGATTTAGAACACCCTAAACTCCCATATCCTACTGAGCCTCCCCCAGCAGAAGCAATAGCAACCAGCCTCAGCAGCGGATGCATTCAAGGAAGATTAGAGGCCAAATTTCTATAAATTGTAGAGGAAGAAATCCAAAGCCCTAGGAAAATAGTAATATTGGATCTAATTTATTATCATAACCCATAACCCACCCCAACACTGTGTATTTCACCAAAGTCCAGAGCATACTCTATACTAAGACGCTGGAAATATATTCTTGAGTGGAACCCTGGCATCTTATAAAACTACCTGTGATGCTTGTCATCTGCTGTCCAGCAATGACAGTGGGAGATTCTGACATTGACATGGACTTTCTGATTTCAGTGGGGACGACGAGATTCCCAAAGTCTTGTAGGCCAAGCAGCAGAGATTAAAACCCAAATATAAGGTTTATGTAGCTGCTGCAACGAGCAGCAGTGTTGAGACATAATCTCAGAGATCTCTGTCAGCAACTAAGTGATCATGATGTCTGGAAGGCTGTTGTGGTTGGGCAATGGACTGAAGTCCGACTTAATCTGTATTGTTATGGCTTCTCACACAATTTTCAGAGCTAAGCCACTTCACAGACTCAGATCCCTTGAATGAAGGAAAGTCAGGGTGCCCTAAGGGAGGTCCATGCAACACTGTTACAAATGTGTACTATAAGTCAGCTTCTTAGCATTCCCAAAGAAAAACAAGACCTTTGGCTTGGATGACTTTATACTGGGGAAAGGGGAACACTCAGATTTTGGAAAAGGAATACTGGGCGCTGGTTCTGAAATGGTATTAATTCCTGGGAACTCCAGAGCAACTGTGGCCATTAAGCAGAGTGGGGGCTTGGGGATATCAAGTGTGAAACAGTGCGTTAGACTGATTCCATGTTAAAATGAGTCCAGTGGTTCTGAAAATCCACATTGTGTTTATTCCCCCAGTTTCTCTCAATGAGTAGTTGAATTAGTCATACTTGGTTACTGACAGTGTCCTTCCATTGGCTCCTTGTTCCATCAACTGGGAGACATTATGGAGGTCAGGACCATGTAGCAACACTTGAAACTGCTCCTCCCTACTGAAACAGTGAAACAAAGCAATAGTGCATCCCAGGGAATTGCAAAGATCAGTGCCACAATCAAAGATTTGAAAAATTCAGACATGATGATTTCTGTCGCAAGTCTCGAGGTGACAAAGATTCTCTCCTTGACCAAACACTAGCCAAGCTCCTAAGAGTCCCCTTCCCAACTAGGCATCAGCCTGGCCTATAAAAACTACAGACTCTCAACACAAATGGTTTCATCCACCCCCATCTCCCCACGTTAGAAGACTTAAACAAATACTAACATAGTTGCTAAGAAGGTCAAGCTCAAGGTCCCATCGCTAGGATGACCCTAAACCCCTTAAAGCGCCTGCCTGAGAAAGTTCAATGCTCCCCCTAAAATGAACTGTTGGTTCTAGCCAACACCTGACAGATAAGCCCCTGACCATCCTTTCTTAGAGCCTTTGCTAGAAGGCCTTACAATAGTGAGTCCTTCCTCTGTCCCTTTGAGATGTGTATGTATCTTTCCCAAGGACCTGAAAGCCCCTCCTTCGG
This sequence comes from Equus quagga, assembly GCF_021613505.1. Taxonomy (NCBI): domain Eukaryota; kingdom Metazoa; phylum Chordata; class Mammalia; order Perissodactyla; family Equidae; genus Equus; species Equus quagga. The sequence goes on along the minus strand of NC_060267.1, from coordinate 182,922,959 downwards.
AATGTAATTGTTAGGAAGAACAGGGCCGCTGTCTCCCAGCCTGTGGGACAACAGAATCTTAACTTCCATAATTGCCAGCTCGCAGACAGACCCAGACAGCCTAATTGCATTTACACTGACCAACCTTTGTCATTTTTCACTTCCTGCCTCTACTGAGCACTCACTTGCTGCCTGCTCTACTCCCAGTCTCCCTTTAAAACACCCAGCCACCTCTGTACAAATCGAAGTTGTTCAGGTCACGCTGGAGCCTCTTCCCTGTTACAAGAGTATATTACTGATTGAAATCTGTCCTGATCGCTTTAACCAAGGTGGTAAAGTGTCCGGCTCTGTTTTATTTTGTAAAGGGTGTGTTGACTACATAACTTGTGCAGAGCACAGACGAATGTCTGAGAAAGATGGTGGAACCATCCTAAACGTCTTCAGTTGGTAACTCCACTGCAGCTGCTATTCCAGATGTGACCTCTTTAATGGGCAAATCAACACAGCCCCTGGCATGCAGGGTGCAGCTTGTGATTCAAGAGGGTTTTCCTTCCCTACCAGTCAGCAAAGAAAGCAGTGCACCATCACCATCTTGCTTCCAGTCTGTGGGAGCCTCCTGCTCCCTGCATAATCTTGTCCACAAGGGCCTTGATTGTCTCTCTCTGCCACAGGACATCACACTGGTCCACACCACTGGGCATCAAGCTTATGGATCTGGTGATCAGGAAGTAGCAAATGCCACATATGCGTAACAAAGGGCGCATGGTAAACCTCATGGAAATTTAGGGACTTGCCCTTTGGTCAGGTTTCTGGCCATTGGTAAGTCTGGGGCTTACTGCAATATTCTTTCCACAGGGAGAGGAAGTTGCTACATCTTGTACCCTCACCACTAAAACAAAGGCAAAAGGCTGCGTGACCCACTTCAGATTATGGTAGCAAAATACTCCCAATTACTTACCCAGGAAGCCTGGTCCTCAGCCCGCTGGCTTTGAGCGGGAACTAAAGACAGGGGAGGCTCTGCCTCGGGTCCAGGCTGCACTGCAAATTGCTCTGCCCCCAAGCAGATCCAATGCGGATCAAAGGGTCTGGGGCCGCTGGGGTTGTGGTATGGAGCTCAGGAACTGGTGACTTGGGAGCAAATCCATTCCTCTTCCTCTGAGATATGACCCTGGCTTGCTTTTAAGTACTGGTAACACTTTATACAACTTCCCAATGAAATGAAAATGCAGCTGCCTTACTCCTTCATAGTCATCTGCATCCCTTTTTTCCTACGCTTCCTCATGCTTGTCTATAGTTCATAAGCACATAATACAAAGACAGAAATATATTTACATATAATCGTATATATATAGTGCATTCATTTATATATATGAGCATATATATGAGTGTATTTATATATGAGTGTATGTGTGAGTACACACACACACACATATCCTGCTAAGTTAACATTCCCCTGTGCGCAGATTTACTCCAGGCCCCGGGATTTTCCTATGCTGTCATACTCCTGTTTTCCCCCAGTTGCAGTAACTAAATCTCTAGTTTCTTCCTTTAGTCACTGTCTCTGTAACCTTCCAAGGACTCCAGATTCACCAAAACAAAATTGGCATCAGAGAAATAGTCATAAAAATAATCACACCTCTACATTTTAACTATTATAAAATTTATCATTTTACACTCTTTTTCTGATGTTCATTTTGGAAAGTTTCCTATTTTTTTACAGACTCCTACCCGAACTCTCATTTTCTCTTACATAAACTGTATTTCCTGCAGCCTTCCTGGGTTTTAAAAGAAAAGCTACACTGAAATTACATCTAACCTGTGTGTTTACCGTATTGGCAAATTCACTGAGCAGAGTCCCCTTTAAAAGCACTGGGAGCAGTAATCCCCTGGGATCCCAGAGGGAAGGAAGCAGAGAGGCCTCTGGGAGCAATGACGTCTCTGCAGGGACTCAGGCCAACCCGGGGGGGGGCGGTCCCTGGAAGGCAAGTTTCTTCAATGCAAGTGAACGTGATATAACTTCACATAATGTACTGGATGTTCACTATGTGCAAAGCACAGTGCTAGAAAGCAGGATTAATGCAAGATGCCTGTGATATAGGTCCCAGCCTTCATGGACCATTGGTAAAAATGGACATTCACACAATCTCCAGTAAAAGGCAGAATGAAGAAAGACCTTGAACAGGTACTCAGGTAGGACGAGGGGGGCATCGATTCTCACCGACCAACACAAAGGAAGTTTCTGATGGGCGCTCCACTGATCTCAGAATCAACATTAGATCTGAAAAATTATGAGTTTAAAATTTTTATATTTAATGAGAAAGGAGAGAAAATTTGATCAAAGACCAGAAGGACAGGAATTTCAAAGGTGCTTATGAAAAGCACTTTATCTGGAAGCTAACCAACTTTCTTGGACTATATGGCTGAATCTATACTGGGAACCAGTAAGGCTGCACTGTGGGGAGCTATTTTCAGAGCACAGTTGTCCATTCTTTCTTTGTAAGTATTAACAAGCAGCTTAACGTGTTATAACTAGCCAACAACAACATAAATGATATAAATGGATCATTAAATATAATCATCAAATAAATCACTTAAAACAATACTTTTTTTTAAAATGTGGGCATTTTGGAACATAATCTAAGAGTTAAACTGACAATGATCTATTTATAATTTTCTACTTCATATATTGAAAGGTCATTTCCAGTTATTCTGTATTATTTAATTTCGTGTCTCAGACTAATTTGATTGAAAAGCAATAATGTTATGATATAGACATATATTCAGGAGTTGCCTCAAACCTAGAAGCTTCAAACTGTCCCAGTGCAACTAAGAAAAACCTTACAACCCAGTTTAAGGGCAGAAAACACTTTTCATAGGTGCATATAATCCCGAGCCTGAGATAAATCCGATGGTGTTATTTACTTGCAGTGTTCTTTGTTACCAAGCCTACATGCAACCTCAGGGACCTTCAGGGTACTGCTGAGAAGTCTAGGGGAACTGGCATTGTCGTTACCCATATTTGATATTCCTGTCCTAGGAGATAAGGCTGCATCCCAGGTCAGTCAACAGTTGATTCCATTCCATGACTCCCACTGGTCTCCATCACTGAATTATTAAAAGTTTGTCTTGCCATTCTTTATCTTATGCTCAAATTGATGGGTCGAGCACAGAGTAGGACCAGACAACATTAAGTTCCAGTAAGAAGTTGTTAAGGTTTGTTTCTTTGGGGAGAGGAGAGGAGGATGGGAGAAAATTTGACAACTTCATCAGTAGATAATGGGCTTTGTAAGGACTTTGGAAAGATGCCATATTGTATGGTAATCTCATACACCTAGCAAACAAATTAGATTTTTTCTTTAAAAAAAGGCATGAGGGCTTTAAGGTAAACCTACACTTTTCTTCTGTAGGAAAGCACACAGAGCAAGAAAGAAAACAGCAAATAAATAATCACAAAGATAAACTCCATTTCTTCCAAGAACCAAGAGTCACAGAAAACTCGTGAACTACAAATTACGTGCAGTATTGGACCAAAGCAGCCAAAACCAGCAGAACTGCCCAGAAAACCTTGGTGTTAGCACAGTATGAAAGGCCAGAAAGGAGAGCAAAGGGCCCTAAAAGTGGCAGATCCTAGAAAAAGACAAGAAATATCTACTCCCAGAATGAAAGAGCTTCTGCACAATCAAAGCTTCCCAGGAGCAGGACAGGAAGGAACCGGCCTGATGGCGAGAGACACAGCCCTTGAAACGCAGAGCCACCCAGGAGGGTCCCAGGAAACTGAGCTGAGAAGGAACTTCCAAGGGGAGGGCTACACTGGGAGGGCGTGGCCGGATCCTTTGCTAACAGCTGTCAGTGAGGGACCAGGGCATTCAGGAGAGCTGGAGAGGAAGAATAGGTGAGAATTTCCAGGTATCCAGGCACAGAAACAAACTGTAGCAATACGAGTCCTTGAGCACAAAAACCACTGAAAGAAAAATGTCTTGACCCTACCTCTGCTCCCCAGCACATTCTTGAAATAGCTTGTCCAAGAAAACTCATCTCATTCAAATAAAAATAACACAAAAGTTGTATTCACAACATTTAATCAAGGTGTTATGTTCTATAAAAAATAGCAAGGCTCCAACACACGAAGAAAACAAACTAGAAAAAAGTTGCTACAAGGCAGATGCAATGAGTTACACGATATTGTAAAAGGAATTTTTAAAATAACATAAGAAGAAATATTACGAAGCAGAAAGACACATCTCCAAGGAAGATACAGCGATATCCGGAGGGGATCCCTAGTCAAAATGACGGGAGACCGAAAACTGGTCCCGTAGAACTCAGAAAAAGAAGAGAAGAAGAAAAACAAAATAATCTCAGAAAGAAACACCAAATTAAAAGAAACCCAAGGTAGTCTATCTGATAGAAATAAGAAAAGCAAACAAAAGGAAAGAAAAACGAAGAAAAAGATTAAAAAGTACTAAAGAGAAAACGACCTTGCTTTAGAAGACACACAAAGAGGACTATATGTGTGTACAAAGGTGTGTATATAAATATATATACACATAATTTACCCAAATACTGAGAAATCAAAACAATGAACCAAAATAACTATTTTTAAATACAATTCAAGAATAATTTTTTTTTCCTTTGCTGAGGAAGTTTCACCCTGAGCTAACATCTGTTGCCAATCTTCCTCTATTTTGTACATGAGCCGCCATCACAGCATGGACACTGATGGATAAATGGTGTATGTCTGCACCCGGGGGCCAAAGCTAGGCTGCCGAAGCAGAGCACACCAAACTTAACCACTAGGCCCCTGGGGCTGGCCCAAGAATAACTTTTAAAAAATTAAGACTTGAAATTCTATTCTAGTGAGATTGACCCAAATTCAGCTACAACCTATGTCCTAATAGAATACTAAAAGATGATCAAATCACTAATAAGAAAATGAAAATAAGACATGTATCACACTTATTCAGAGCGACATTAAATGTCAGAAGAGAGTGTTAAAACACCTAAAACAATACACAAGGAAAGATAAAACGAGCTAAGTGTTATAATACCCAGGCTAACTCTACTTGAATTTTCTTTTCTTTTCTTTTCTTTTTTTTTTTTTCGGTACAGGAAGGCAATTTGCTACAGAGAAGCTTAAGAGAGATAACATATGGTTTCCCTTCCAAGCAATGAGTTTCACTGGAAACGAACCGCGGGTCTCCCAGGACCAGCCACGGACACCCGGTGGGCAGCCAGCCAGCAGCTGCCCTTCACCTCAGCAGCTCAACCTCGACAGCTGGAAGTCACACACGTCCATTTTCCCTTGGCTTTTTACCAGTGACCTGTTTACAACTATTTCAGTGAGAACGTATTTTCATGTCTGAATACAAGATTATGGCCTAGAATTCTCTAAGTAATCACAATACTGCTAAATTCTTCCATTTCCGAAGTTCATACTTTAAAATGCCGCATTCTGGCAGCATTCGTGCCGTAAAACTCACAATAAGACCTTTTGTTTTTCCCAGCCAGCATGTTTTGCCTTTTAATATTTAAAATCAGAACTATTGACTACTTCCTCCATATTCGTTCTGTTAGGAGTCTGCATTAAGGAAGAGTTAAATTGCAAAAAAGCTTTTACAATCAGCAAGCAAACTTTAAGAGCAGAATTTCCAAGACAGTAGAAATTCTAAAAAATAATGAAACAGAAAATTACTTTTCTTCTGATTAAACTGTTAAATATTCAGAGTCGATAAAATTCTATACTTACCAGATTTCTTATACTTCTCGAAACCGTGTCCACCCACACCAGTCTCCATGGTTCCTCAATGTTATCTGGTAGAGGGGTGTAGACGTAATATGCCCCGAGGATGCCCATGGTCAGGAGCAAAATAGTCTTTCTTCCCATGATGTTTCTCTCTGCCCTTTCTACTTGGCAGCACAGGAAGTGCGCTTCTGAAACATTGAAAGATTATTTTATACCCAGTAGAGATCATAGTGCTACCCAATTTCTTGAACACAAAGTTCACTGGTCAGTTTGTCGTTTCATAGGCCATCCAGAAATAACTAAACTTAGTCAAAGCACAAAGGAAGGACTATGCAAAAGAAACAGAACCTGCTGTCTGGAAGTTCTGTCAAACCCAACACCCTTGGGTTGTTGCTAGGCAGTCAAAAACAAACATTCATTTCACAACTGCTAGATGCAGAAAACTTTAACTATTTTTTTTAGGCCATAGAAAAATTCAAACAACAAACCTCAGAGTGGAGGAAGGCAAACAAATATTGTAAAAGTATTGAGAGCTTTTACAACGTAAGATGGATCTGGTCGCATGTAGTTTATATTATCTTTTATTGTCTTCCAACAATTACGATAATCAATGAATAATACTAATTATGTTAAAATTATACAACAATCATGGAGACAGCTAACAGTTTTTGAGCACTTACTCTGTACCCCAAGCAGTGTGCTAAACCAATTCAATCTATTTAATCCTCAATAGGATTATTGTCATACGGGAGAGAGGGAAGCTGAGACTGAGGGACGTCTAGAGAGTTGTACGAGCTCGTTCAGCAGTACAGAGCGAAGCCAGGACAGTCTTCCGTGAGCGCTCATTCAACCGCCCTTGTCCCAGAGTTTAATTAGTCTCAGATTACAGAGAAGCAACTGAGATCAGAAGCTTAAGTAACTTGTCAAGGTCCTATGAAAACAAGTAGTAGTGTGAGAGACGTTTACTGCTCACTGAGTGTCCACGCCCCCCTGTGCTTTTTAGATCTCTGCTCTTGCAGTTAAGTGAGGTTATGGGACTAGTGCTGGACAAAGGGATCTGACAGAAGTTCATGTGTGTCACTTCCAGACAGAAGTAGTTAAGATCCACAAAACCTGGAGACTATCTTTTGAAACGGTGGCATCACCAAATACAGGTCCTTTGGATTGCTGAGTGACCCAAGAGTTCAGTTGCTCAAACTCCCTAAGAATTTTCTTAAGGAGCAAGTAAGTTTTATGCCAAGTTTCAAGTATTGTATGACTTAATCCTCATATCGTGTCGAATGTATGGTATCACTCAGTCCTCACGTCACCAGTGGAAGGCAAGAACTACCATGACAAGACGTTTGCTTTCCTTCCCAAGGTCACATCATTACATGTTTCCAAAGCTGTTGTGTTAGCCTGGATCCTCTGGCTCTAAGGTCTTTACTCTCAACAGTCTGCAAATTAATGAGATGTGGGGATTCCCAGGAGCTAGTTACATCCGTGTAGCATCACTGTTTAGTTTTATTTGAACTGTTGCTTGAACTTTCAGCACCTGCATCCCCCTTTTCCTACCTGTATCTGCCTTTTCTCTCTAACTCAGCACTGGGCAGGTACTGACATCAGCTTCTCTTTCCACACTCAGCTTCATCTGGGAGACAAATTTATTTGGGGCATAATAAAGTATTCAAGAAAACTGAGAGTATTTTGGTCAATAGGGCACCTGGCCTAGAGGATAACCAACCCTGAAGTTACTTGACAACACCTCAAGTCTGTCTACTGTCCATCTTGACAGATCATACCGAAAAAGACTTCAAATAAAAAAAAATAAAATCAAAGTATTAATGAGAATTAACAAATGATGTGATTCTGTTTCTTTCTTTACAGACAGCCTCCTGCGATAGTTTGATATGTCTATAATTTACCTGGGAATCCTAGGGAGAAAATCTCAGGGTGGTCTCAAACATAATTAATGAACACACTGGTCAGTGATTTTTTGACTTGCCCTGATCAGCTTTCTTTTCCATTTCCACATTGGTTATTCTAAACAAGTGCCGTTCTCTCAGGACCCATCCAGACCCTATTCCAGCAGCCAACACTGATGCAGCTGCCTTCCATATGATTGGCTTGCTGTGAGGTGCTGGGAATACAAAGATGAAAATACATTTTCTGATTTCAAAGAGTTTATATCCTATCGGGGATGCACATTTAGGTCAGCACGCCCCCTTGAAGCTGGGAGTGAGGGGCTGAAGGAATTCCTATAGAAGGCTTTATGTAGATAAATAGAAGAGCTGAACACTAACATGCAAATCGTAAAGGTTTACAGCATAGGTTGCATTGAGCCACATGTTTTGGAAAGGGTGATGGGCTAGTGAGTTAGAGAAAAAAAACATTTTCCAGCTAAAATTATTTTAAAATAAAGACATTTAGGGAAATTTCTCAGTTTTATATCTAACTACTAACTCTTTCATACATCAAGTTCTATCTCAGTTAATATACAACTGTGGCTGATCGTTATCTTTTCCATTTGTGTATTGCAGTGATCCTTATTGGTTGGACTTTGTGTGTTTACTGTCTAAAAGTTGGATGACCATTCTTTCTGCTCCACTAAAGAGATTCTCACAGGGAAAAAGGGGTGGTGTAAAATGAAAACTTTCAATTTAGAGCATTAGTTGCTAAATGCTGTAGTATTTCACATCAACTGTTCCAACACTAATGCTCTGAAAGAACCAAGAGCTTAATAAACTTACTAAGTCAGATTCTTACTGACAGTAACTGAAGATTTTTATTTCTGGACCAAGGAATAATGAAACTTGTTTTAACCAATAATGTACAGACCTGTGGACTCATATGTCCTACCCTTTGACCTAGTTTGCAATCATTAAATTAATTATTTTTGTAAATATCATAATCACAAATTAATTTCAATCATTAATTAATCATTAATTACCATTATCTCCATGAACTATTCTCCCTTTCCTTTCTAACACTTCAGTTTGAACTTTGACTTTGACTTTTTCCCCTCAGAAAATTACCCAGTGCAATTGTTTTCTACTATGTATAGTTTGCCTGGCAATAAACTTAACTTCTGAAATTTTTCTGTGCATGTGTTCACTTGGGAAGAGTAGTGGAGAGGATTAAATGACTTCGAGACCCAGACCAAAGGGAAGCAATGGTTGAAGAGAGCCCACCGATGTGCCAGGTTCAGTGCTACGGGCTTTACAGTGATTTCCTCATTCAACTTTAAACTGCTCTAACAGTGTGTATTATTTTACCAATTCTCACTAATGAGGAAGCTGAAGATCAGGGAGGAATAAGGACTTTGCCCACAGTCACATGGTGAACAAGAGTTCTTTTGTTTTGTTTTGTTTTGTTTTTGAGGAAGATTAGCCCTGAGCTAACTACTCCCAATCCTCCCCTTTTTGCTGAGGAAGACTGGCCCTGAGCTAACATCCATGTCCATCTGCCTCTACTTTATATGTGGGATGCCTACCACAGCATGGCTTTTGCCAAGTGGTGCCATGTCCGCACCCAGGATCCAAACCAGCGAGCCCCGGGCCGCTGAGAGGCGCAGCGTGCGCACTTAACTGCTGTGCCACCCGGCCGGCCCCATGAATTCACGCCTGACCAGCACAGGCCATCTGTAATCGGTGGGAGCCAGACACAGAGGCCATTCATGGCCTTCATGCTCTCATAGGCGCTCTCCCACCCCACACCCCTGTGCTGCTCAGCCAAACTATCCCTCCAGCTCCAAAGGAAAAAGAAAAAGAAAAGATTGAAAAGAATGGAACTACTTCAATGAGATCCATATTCCCCTACACAAATAATTAAAACACTACAGCGACTGACAGAAGTCTGTACAGCAAAAATGGAGGCGAAACAAAAGTAGTAATCATTTATAAAGGGTATCAATAAGTCCTGCACTGAGATTAGATCGTGAACAGGGAGTCAATTTATGATGCAAAGGAGGAAGCTAAAAGGACGGTCTTCTAAGCAGAGGGGTATGTATGAGCACAAGCCCATAGGCATGACAGTCTGGTTTGACTGGGGGGCTTGAAGTATTTTGATGACTAGGCTGTGAAAGGCAGAGGGGATTCTGTGAAATACAAGCTGAAGACTTTGTCAGATGGATCATTAGCTAATTGATGATTGACATTGCTTCTTCCTAATGTATGCATTAGAAATTATAATGTATGTTATAAACTCCCTTCTCAGACCAGCTTATCTGCATCCCACAAGTCTTGATATGTGTGTGTTTTCATTATCATTCAATCCAAAGTATTTTCTAATTACTATAGTGAAGTTTTTGGACCATAAGTTATTTCTTAGTATGTTTATTACTTTCAAACCGCTGATTTTCTAATTACCATGTTGTTATTAACTTCTAGCTTGATTTCACTGTAGTCAGAGAATATTCTCTACATGGTTCCCATCATTTTAAATTTGATAATAACTGTTTTATGGCCAAGAATATTTTCTAATCTTTCATGTGTACTTGAAAAGAATGTGTATTATGACATCATTTGCTACTGGGTTCAATGTGTAAATTAAATTATTTTTATTAATTGCATTGTTGAAATCCTCTCATTAATTTTCATCTGTTTTTTCTATCAGCCACTGAAAATAAATGAGTTAAAATCTTCCACTATGGGTCCTTAACTTTCGAAAAATCCTCAAATCTCCCCATAAAAACCCACAGAGAAACTTGGATGATAAAACCAAAAATCTATGGACAGCATAAGATGAAGGAAAATATGAGCCAGAATATAAAGTCTGTGCACAAACCTCCCAGTACGAGTGGCAGGAACAACCCACCAAGCCCTCGGAGGCCTGTGTGGCGGGAGTGCCTGTGCAGGAGGAAACAGAGGGAAGCAAGGGAGCCCATGACAGGCCCAGAGCTTACCAGCACGTGTTCACCACGCACCTTGGGAACAAATCTGGAAAGCAGGTGACACTGGCAGGGATCTGTGCATCCTGTTAGTAGGTGAGTACAAGCCATCTGCAGTTAGAGCTGAAGGGGCCGGGAGAGCGGGCCGGACCACCCCTCAACGTTAAGCAGCCCAAGCCTCTTCCAGGACAGACCTCCACAGTGAGGAGGGACCACAGGGAACAGAGCAGGACTGGGGAAAGACAGTGTGGACTAAATGACAAAATGGAATATTTCACAAGAATGACAGAAAAGGGAGCTCGAGAGTCACAGAGTCAGAAAATATATAAAATCACACCCCCCCCTTTGAAAAGTTAAGATGACCAATTTCATGTAGAAATGAGCATCAGAAAATGACTGGAGTTAAATATCACTCAGATTTAACATAAGAGCAAGCAGAACAACGTCCCTCTGGGCAATGAAAGCAAAGCAGAAAAACTCCCCTAAAAGCAGAGGAAAACCATACCCTCATATTTTAAAATTGCCTAAAGTTAGTTAGACACTGATCATCAATGCTAATGAGCAACATAATCCAAAATTATAAAAACTCAAAAATTAATTACTAACACCCAAAAAATATTTCAGGAAACAAAACAACATCTCAACAATGAAGACTAGACCAGAATGGACACAAAGAAGAACAAAGAATACAGAAAATGTCATAGCGGAAATGTAGCCTGAAAATTAAGAAAAAGTTTAAAATAAAAAGGAATTTAATGGCCACATATGATATGACGGCATTTATATGATTTTCCAGGAAAGGTGAACTCACAGAGATAGAAAATAAATGAGTAGGTTTTGGGAACCAGGGGCTGCAGGAAGAAATGTCTGGGGATGCAGCTGTCTATGCCTCCTCCTTGGAGGAATCTACAGGAGGGCATGCATTTGTCAGAACACACAGGCTTGTACAGCAAATATAGTGAACTGAATAGTGTGGAAATGTAAAAAAGTGAATGTGAAGAAGAGATTGGGAACAAGAGTAAAATGATTTTTTTTTTTTTGGAGGAAGATTGGCCCTGAGCTAACATCTGCACCAATCTTTCTCTTAATTTTTTGTATGTGGGACGCCACCAGAGCATGGCTTGATGAGCCGTGGGTAGGTCCATGCCCGGGATCCGAACCTGCAAACCCTGGGCTGCCGAGTGGAGCATGTGAATTTAACCACTAGGCAACTGGGCTGGCCCCTAAAATGATTTTCAAAACCAACAAATAATTAACACAGGGAGAGAACAACCAACCCCGATATGACGAAATTTCCCACCCAAGAAAAACCCAAGCAAGAGAAGGGAACAACTCCTAAAAACTGTAATTCAAGAAGACGTCTTCAAAATTAAAAATACATACATTTGAAATTAGATATCGATAAGGTAAATGACATACCTGGGAAAAATCAAATCAGAATAGCCAACACTGAGACATAGTTTAGTAAAAATTATTAGACTTTAAAGAAAAAAAATAAGAATCTTTCGCACGTAAAGAAAAAAAAATCAAATAACTTATGGGGGAAAAAACCAAAGGTCTTCAGATATTTTATAGCAATTTTTAGGCCAAAAGGAAAAAAATATATATCTCTCAATGATTTTTTATCCAGCCAAAATTAATTTCAAGTATAAAGGCTGAAGAAAAATGACCATCACTATCCAAGAACGCCAGAAATATCATCGTCACTAGTTCTTCCTTTGGAAGTCAACGTGAAAGCATCAGACAGCACTGAAGAAGCATCAAACAGACACATTGCTGGGGAGACAACAAAACAAAACTGGTGATGAGCATTAACTATGTATTTACACGTGGAACTATGGGGGCTATGAGAGAGTATAGCATGCGAGGTGTACATGCTCTGAAAATACAGCTAGAGTACAGCTATTTTAAAAAGTAGCAATGAGCATACCCATTGCCAGATGCTTATTCCTAAATACTGTTATCCAAATCCTTGAAGAAATGGCTTATTCTTGGACTAGGGCAGGATAAATACAAGATGAGCATGGAGCATCTTGTGGTGCCAGAAATAAGGAAGTGCTCAAAATGAAAAGGATAGGGATGTGTCAAAGGGACACAAGCTGCAAATGACCAAAGCTAGAGCAATTTGAGTGCCAAAATAAATAACATAGTACTGGTTTATAACCCCAGATACCAAACAAACATATGGGAGTCCCCAGTGATACAAGTAAATGATTGAATAAATAAACAAGTGGGAAGGAAGAGACAAGTCTTCCTCACAGAAGGATTCCAAATAATTTATGTAGATCTTGCCAACAAGAGGTAGAGTTTAATTCTCCCTGCTTCCTGAGTGTATTTGGACTTAATGACTTGCTTCCAATGAATAGAGTATGGAAAGATGGAGGAAAAAGTAACTTTACAGCGGAGACATCCGACCAAAACCACACTGGCCAAATGAATAAGGTTAACATCATAAGCTGAGTTATGTTGACAGCATTGTATCCCCTGATATGATGACATGAGAAGGACGTTTCACCTCTGTGATCTTCCTTCCAAAGGACCATAATCCAGGCTGCTTATGAGAAAACAGAAGACAAATCCAAAGTGAGGGACGTTGTACAAACTATTTAACCAGTACTCCTCAAAACTGTCAAGGTCATGAAAAACAAAGATTGAGAAACTATCACAGAGCAGAGGAGAGCGAACTGACATGACAATTACACACAATATGGTATCCTGGATTAGATCCTGCAATAGAAAAAGGACATTACTTGAAAAAGCAGTGAAGTCTGAATAAAGTCTGGAGTTTAGTTAATAGTAATATACTAATGTTGATTTCTTAGTTTTGATAAACATATCACAGTTATGTAAGATGTTAACAATCGGGGAAAATGGGTGAGAGGTGTACAGGATTTCTCTGTGCTATCTCTGCAACTTTTCTGAGAATCTAAAATTATTTCAAAATAGAAAGCTTATTTTTAAAAATGGGAAGCAAATAGGAAGAAAACCTACCAAAAATTTCAAACTGTTTTCAATAACCACATTGCTGGTGGTAGGATGTTAGTCTGGAAACAATTTTTGTGTAATGTGGGATAAAGCAGATGAACGAGATATATATGAAACGATATATATATATGTATTTAATATAGTTATTTATATTTAATATAGTTTATTTTATTTATATAATATAATTATAATTCTGTCATCTCCCATGTACATGAGAACCAGGAATCTCGCTGTGACGAAAAGGAGACAGAGGTGTCAAGTGGAAATGTTCATAAACACCCTGCAGTCCTGGCTTTGAATTGGAAATAGTCATGAGGTATTTTATCCAAGGAATAAACAGTAATAGTGGCAATATGCATCACTTCCTGTTCACAATTTCAACTGAAAATGTTTCAGCGATTTATTATTTATGATAATCTTTTCTCTCATTTGGCAATTTAGCCTTTATTGTGTTAACAAATTTTCACTTATTATTTTTCTTAGATTTATATCAATTAGGACCAGTTATTAACTTTATCATGCCTTTTTCAAGTCTTTTGCGCTTTTGGTCCTTCTGGGTTAATTTTTTGATATAATAAATTACATTGATGCATATTCTCGTGCTCAGTCACTATGGCAGCCTGAAGAAAGCGTGCTTGGTCAAATTACACGCTTCTGTTGATACACTGCTGGATTGCTTCCTAAAAGGAACAGGGAGACTTGAATTGCTTTTCTGTCACTTGGAATAATTTTAATAACATTGAAATTAACTAGTTTTAGATAAAACTCACCCTACTGTGAATCCATCTGGCCCTGATGTCTTCTCTAGCGATGTATGATTGGTTGATTTTCCAATTTGTTTCCAACTTTACAAATTGAGGGAGGGTTATTTTTTAACCTGTTTATATCTTACTCATGCCCTCTTAAGTTTTTAACTATTTTGCCCTCATTAGCATGTAGCAGTCACTTTTAATTATTTTAACATTTCCTATGTCTTTTTTCATTCCTAATGGTGCATTTTCTTTATTTTATGAACCTAGGAGGGGGGTTTATTTGTCTTATTGGTCAAGAAAAATTATCATCTTTGATTTGTTTATCCCTCATTTGTTTTTCACAAATGGCAAAGTACAACCCATATTTTAATTGTAGGGAAACATTCTAAAGGATATTCACTTCTGTGTATATCCAAAATACTATATATGTACACACAGACACATTTATATCCAAATATATAAACATTTGTAACATTACTATGACACCAGCAATTTGGTTAAATATTTCCCTTTAGTCTCTATGGAAATATTTTACGTATCTTATGATAAAATTAACACCAAAATAGTCACACTAATGGAAGAAGGTGGAATGATAAATAGCCTCAAAGGTGATGAAATACAAAATCTTATACACTTGACCCTGTCATGCTCACTGTACCTTGTGACAACTAATAGGAAAGACAACATAGGTCAACCAAAGCCTTTTTGCAGTGCCGCAGCAGCTCAGAACTTGAGTCTGAAGACTGACTTATCAGTGCACAACAGCAAGAAGGTTAGTGAACACAACATGTTTTGAGATGAAGCAAAAAGCACAGTTATACAATTGAAAGCAAATTTTCTCATTGAGTTTACATAAAAGTTGAAGCGATGTCACACTGAGAGCAGTTAACCTGAATGCTTTTGAAGCATAAATAGACTTGAAGGGAGCATAACGATGCCCTCCTGACAACTATCATGCTAGGTACAAAGACCCAAGCCTGGGCAGCCTCCCCACCAGCACGCAGGCATCAGAGCACTGCAAGGACTGGGCTGCCCCCGGGGATGGTGCAGGAAAGTGGTTTCCGATGCAAGTGGATTGAATTAATGATGAAATCATGAATGGAAATAACAATGAAATAATGATTTCAATGATGATATTTGTATAGTTGTATTTTTCATGCTTCATATGTATATACACATACATGTCAATATACAGATCTTCCTCAACTTGGTATCAGACCTGAAGTGAGTTCGCTCACCCATCCTGCAGCAAGCCAATCTCTGACACTGGATGTAGTGGAAGAAAGTAGGAATTTTATTGCAAAGAGCTGAGCAAGGAGAAAGGGCAGCATCCTGAACTCACTGAAGAGCCACAAGCAAGGGTTTTTATTTGGGGATTTAAGTAGGGGATGGGGAGCATGCGGCCTTGGGGGCTGGAGTTCTGAGTCCTCTGGACAGGTGGGACTGCCTGCTCCTTGTGTTGCATGTGGTAGATTTTCAGTCTTTGACGTCTAAAGTTCACAATTGGTCATTTTAGCTTCTGAAGGTTGCTACGAGATGCTTAGCCAGGTAGGGGGCTGTTAGAAAGTTCCGCTCTATCAGCCGTCCTCCTGCTGTTCTGCAGGGTAAGCTCAGAAACTTGGGTTATTTTGTTTCCCACATTAACCTTGTGGGCACAAGGCACAGTTTTACCCTAATGCAGGGAAATTTTCACCCCTTCATCCTCAGTTTCAGACTTACCTGGGGTTAGTCCTGATAAAGGTGCTCAGAACACTTATTTGAGCCTACAGTCAGGCAAAATCATCTAACACAAGCCTGTTTTATAAGGAAGTGTTAATGTCTCCTGTAATTTACTCAATACTACACTGAAAGGGAAAAACAGAATGGGTTGTGTGGGACAGAAGGATTTTAAGTGTATCAGCTGTTTAAGCCTGCGATTGTGTGGCGGACTGGGAGCTGCGGCTTGCTGCCCTGCCCAGCATGGGGAGAGAGGATCCTATCACATACTGCGCGCCCAGGAAGAAGTCACAATTCAAACTGTGATGGATGGTTTCTACTGAAAGCTATCGCTTTCGCACCATCGTTAAGTCAAAAAATAGTAAGTCAGGACCATCTGTCTAAATTTTACATTTGAATTAAAGTGACATGAGAAAATTTGCATATCACAAGGTGGACCCAGCCTCCTCCTTGATTTGGGTACTCTTGCACAGGTTCCTGCTGCTTGACTTCAGTGAACACAACACATGGGATGGAAAAAAGGAGAGAGAGCTTCCCGCTAGAGATGGTGTCAAACAAACATGTACCCAGTTAATCTTCCTATGAGCTGGTTGGTGATGGCTTCCAGAGACAAGGCCTGGAGCACCCTTCTGCAGAAGTCTCCTGTCCATAGCGTCATTAGTCGCTCATCAAGGCACGTGCTAGAAGAAATTGTCCTGGTCACTGATATCAATGAGAGACTTTTCGAAAGAACCTCTAGAGAGTTCTGTGAAAAAACTAAAAACTGCTGGTTCATGTAATCCAAATGGAACAAAGTTCTGGATTGGTCAGAGCTAGATTAAAAAGGAGCTGCGGTGTCTAAAAGGCAAAGGATCACCTTCATGCTGTGAGCGTACAACAGGGTGGCTGCAGCCTCCCTTAGCCTGAATCAGACATGACAGGACAATGGCAGTATGTCTTATCAATGAGGTGATACATCACGGATACTTTGGAGTAAATGGCAGGCTAGGATGTGACCTACATTGTATTCAACTGGAAGCTCAATTCTTGCTGACAACCTGTTCCCCAAAGAGAAGGAGGACTGAGGAGAGTTGATCGGATTCTTCCTGTCAGACCATCATCATTGGCAAGAGCCCTTTTTCAATAGACAGAGATTATCAGAGATCATAGATGCTGGCCCTGATATCAGTTCCCCTACATTAAACCCAGCATATATGGGGTTAAAACCAAAGCACTCTTTCCCTGCTTACTCCCTGGCTCCCTGGCCCCAGAATGCACTATCTGCCATGGAGACAGACAGCCAAGGATAAGCACCCAGATTCCATATCATCCCCTCCCTCCCCGTAAGCAGTGTCCCAAGGCTGAACACAGGCTGGTGGAAAAGCTCCAACCAGCAAGGCCAGTGATCCTCCTCATCCATAAGCAGCCACACTCCTCACAAACCTTTAAAACCCCTCACCTCCTCTCTTTTGGGGGGATGAGATGAAACAAGTCTCACTCTTGTCTCTCGGCTGATGTCACCCAAAATAAAAACTCTTTCCTTGCCATAGGCCTGGTGTTCCAGTTTTTACTTGGCCCCTCTTGTGTGGTGGGTAAAAACCTATGTTTGTAGCTGGTAACAATTACTTTTAAGAAATTGGAATATATCATGCTTGCTATGGGTTGACTTGTGTCCCCCATAAAAGATCAATTGGAGTCCTAGCCCCAAGTACCTCAGACTCTGACCTCTTTTGGAGATGGGGTCTTTATAGAAGCAGTCAAGTTAAAAAGAGGTTATGAGAGTGGGCCCTAATCCAATATGATTTGTGTTCTTATAAAAAGGAGAAAATTTGGATAGGGCGAACACTGTGTGACAATTGGAGTTGAGCTGCCACAAACCAAGGACTACCAGAGGCTAGGAGAGAAGCCTGGAATAGACACATCACCTGACCCTTCAAAGGGAGAATGACCTGGGACCGTCTTGATTTCACATCTTCACAGCCTCCAGAACCGTGAGACAATAAATTCCTGTTGTTTAAGCCACTCAATTTGTGGTGCTTTCTTATGGCAGTCGTAGCAAATTAATACAGTGCTGGAATGGATATTTGAGGAGGAGAAAACCTAGAAATTTCCTTTAGTGTTGGACACTGTTGACATACTTTGGAAATTGTTACTTGCTTACACCTTGGATATGTGTTTTGGAAATCTACACTTTATATGTTTCCGGGAGGCACAGGGAAGATTATCAATAAAAATAACAGATAACCTGCAGAGTTTGGATAGATGAAATCAGGAAATTCTTGTATATAACTTCCCCAGATGTTACAAAAGTAGATTACAGAGCTAGATCAACAAGATTTGGTCTAAGACACAAACCACAACGCAAACCCTTTTCCTGGTACCCAGAGAATATTCATCCTGATTCTCAAGTTCCATGTCACTATTTCTTTTGGGGAGAGATAAGAAATGTGGAAACACATCAATGTCTGGATAACACAGCTAGAAAAGATAACGAAAAGCTTGGAAATTTTATCGGTCATGATATGGGATGTAATCAGGTCTTCCCCACTGCCAATAACTGATGACCTTTGCTTGGATGTTTCCAAACTTAATGGCTTGACCATAATATTCAAATGAGTATTGAATCAAAAAGATTCAGTATCATGAACAAAACATTTTCATAACTCAAAAAATATATTTTAAAAGACTTTAAAGGAAATTAAATCAGAACTATGAAAATATAATTTGTTATGGTATCAAATTTCTGTATCAGTTTTGCAAGCCTAACTGGGGAAACATAGCTGATTCCAGTGACATTCATTTTGTTTTCATTTGTGATACTCATGTATGCTTTTTTTATCCTTTGGGTGCTGATATTGAGCTGAAGAAAAGTGGTTCTTCTTAAATAGTTCATTTCTTTCTACATTTCAAAAAATGTATGTGGTTTGCAGACAGTTAAAATTGCCATTTGTAATTGCCTTGTGAGAAAAGGAGATTTGACATAACGTCTGGTCTCAACTGAACAAGTTTGATATCTGGGCTGCTCTTGGGTCAACTGGCTTCTAGATCCCGCCCCAACACACACACACACACACACACACACACACACACTCTCTCACACACACACACACACAGACACATACACACACACACAGACACATACATACACAGACACACACATACATTTCTTGCTGCATTTTTAATTTCTTAACTTGATTCAACTGATTACGCTTAATACTCAAGATTCATCCTACAAAGTACAGATTTGTTTTTACAGCAATAAACCTTTGTTTTTAGTTTATGATTACACTCAACAAAATGCTGGCAGAAGTGATTTATTATTTGAGTATTTTGAGATGATGTATTTGACAGTTTTTTGGGAAAACTTTTCTCACTCCATACTCAGATGGGCTACATTGTTCAGATGTAGATTAGATTGAATTATAATGATTGTAATGTTGATCTGTTGCCTTTTTTAAAAAATTAAATTTGACTGAAAATGTTAAAAAAATAAGGCCTCCCAAAAGACACCTAAATTCTAGTCCCTGTAAATGTTACTTATATGGGAAGAAAGGGGGGGATGTGCAAATGTACTTAAATTAAGGATCTTGAGATGGGGGGATTATCTTGGATTATTTGGGTGGATCCCAAACGCAAACGCACATATTTTTCTAAGATGGAGGCAGAGGAGAAGTCCTGTGAAGATAGAGAAGAGAGAAACTTGAAAATGCTGGCCTGCGAGATTAAAGTGATGTGGCTACAGTGAGGAATATGGCAGCCACCAGATAAAAGAGGCAAGGAGCTCGACCTCCCCCTCCAGAGGCAGCGTGGCTCTTGCCAGCACCTTGATTTTGGCCCAGTGATACTCCTTGTGGACTTCAGCCCCCCTGACCTCTGAGAGAATAAATTTCTGTTGTTTTAAGCTACCAAATTTTTAGTAATTTGTTACAACAGCCACAGAAAACTAATACAATTACCTTGCAGTTTTTTCCCTTATTTTTCCTCTTTCTACCCACTACTACAATTTCTGTACCTGTCTGGAAACTATCTTTGCTAACTTGCCAGTAACTATTTTTATTTCTCAAGTTTAATAAGCTTTGGTCTCTATTGAGACCAGCATAATTATAATAAACTCTAAGTAAAGGCCAAATAAACAGGATTATATACATTTTACACATGCAGGTTCTGTGAGTCAGAGAAATTAATAACCAGTTCAAGGAAACACGGAGACCGTTGTGATTCAAATATCAATTTACACAACACAAGTGACGCTGTTCTTTGCATTTACAACTACAAATATCAAAAATTACAACCCAGTAAGTGATGGCTATATATATTTTCTATAAAAGATACTTATAAATTCTTATCCAGCCAACTAATATACCTGTCTTTTATCCTGAGGCCTAGATGTAAATGCAGTGGTGATGTCATGAACGATAAAGCTCCATGAATTCCATCTTCAAGATGGTCATGAGTGACTTGAACTCCAACATTTTGAAGTCTGGAAGTGTACATAAAGCCATCATCTCTCACGAGATCATATTGACAGGTAAGAATATAGGTTGATGGCAAATTCCGTAACTGGGAATCATTGGCCAGCAAAGGTGATGCCCTGATATCCATGAATGCTGGAAGTGAATGATTACATCGTCCAAGAACTGGTTCAGTATAAACGTAGTCCTTTCTGTACTTCTTGGGTAAGAGAATACTCCAATTAACAAACTTGAAGAGATGTGCTGATTCCAGAGGCATATGTTGGTTTCTCAGGACTGCCAGGGATAATGTTTCACTGGCAGTGAGATATAAACTTATGAGTTTTATGCCTGTTTTCCTTGTCAGAATTAAACCATACTCATTGTCTCGGTGAGCCGGCAAGTAAGAATCAATCAGCTGTAAACTAGGGTAAAGCAATGCTTGTAGCTTGATTTTATGTTGTATTTCAAGATTATTCTGCACCTGAAAAAACATGATGATAAGACAAAGACTTCCAAAACACCAAGGAGAGTTAATTTTAATAATTTAAGCAATCTTGAGGTAAACAAATCTACATAAGTTGTTGGATGTTATAATTATTTTCACAATATTGATGATGTCTTTCAGTGGCATGAAAAAATGTGAAGCTCATTTCAACAGTAAAGTTTAAAAAATTTTGGTTGTGTGTGTGAAAAAGAGAGAGAGATACAAACTTCCAGTGATAAAACAAATAAGTCCTGGGGATGTCATGTGCAGCATGCTGACTATAGCTAGTATTACTGTATTGTATATTTGAAAGTTGCTAGGAGAGTAAATCTTAAAGGTTCTCATCATAAGAAAAAAAATTGTAAATATAAGTGGTGATAGATGCCAACTGGACTTATTGTGGTGATCATTTTACAATATATGCATATATCAAATCATTAGGTTGTACACCTGAAACTAATGTTATATGTCAATTATACCTCAATAAGAATTTTTTTTAAAAGGCATATAGCTGAAGGTGAGGCACTATTGGGTTATACTCAAGAACAATTTGGGGGTCGGGAAGCAGCAGCCACAGTGAGTTCCTCAATCCAAGGTGGAGAGAGAAATAGCAGCAAGCTGGCTCCATGACCACAGTAATGGCGTAAAGCACGGTTCGATCTGCTTTAGCAAATCGGTGCCTTAACATCAGTTGAGTTGGTGCATAGCATGAGTTTGGTACAGCGGGCAAGGAGGCAAAATAGAAAGAGAAAGAGAGAGGGAGATAAATACATGCAATGATGTTTGTGTCAAAAATCACCAATGGAAACAACCTAAACATAATAGTCCTGGGGGAAATCGACAGTACATAACAGGTTTGCAAAAATTCTTGACTGAAAGTAACCGAAGCTAACAGAATAAATAAATACAACTATTAAAATAATATTTCATTTTAAAATCTAAGAAATTCAAAATAAATAGTATTAAAACTACAATTTAAGTTTAAAATAATGTTATTTGGCTATCAAGCAAAAGTTCCCAACATAATACGATAAATTTGAAGAAACATTATCAAAGCGCAAAAGCATATAAAACAAAAAAAAGCCAACAGATCTGTAACTTACATTCTGAAAAAATAGTGAAGTGTTTGAGAAACAAAGGGATAAAACTATGAAAAACCCTTATTGAGATTCACTAAGTTTGATGCGTAAGAAGAAAATGAGGCATATTTGACCAGGAGCCCTTTTTCCTCTCCAGAGGTGAAGGGTGTCCTGAGGTCTCATTGATGACCCTGCAGACTGCAGGACAGAACCTTGAAATCATCTCCAAGGAGTAAGTGTGTCAGCTGGAGGGTTACATCTGAGAAAACGGCATCTGGACCATGAAAAACCCCCGGTGCAGCTCCAAGTGAAAAGTCCAAGACTGGAGGACGTGTCTCTAAGTCAAACTCTTACCACAGCGCTGGCTGAACCCCGAGGAGGGAATAAACTGAAATCCAAGAGGCACCTCGGACGGGAAATGACAACCTACCACCTCCCCAAGGCGCGCCCAAGATGCTAGAGGTTTCACAAGTTTCGAATGAGAATGAGCTGGGACAAAGTTTCCTGACAAAAACTCCCCTAGATGGCAAGTCTCTCCCAAAGGCCCTCAGGCAGAAGATTTACTGAGCAAAAGTCCTCTATCAACATCCCACCCTCGGAAAACGTCCCAAACCCAGGAAAAGAAACAAACAGCGACCACACACCCAGGGGTGGGGCGAAAAAGAATCCACCCACCCCTGACCTAGCTTGACCTTCCTTTCTGGGATGTCATGTGAAATAAATCGCTTTCCCACAAAAGTGCCACTATTTGTCAGCTCGCTGTCCCTATGATGTCATTTGTCGCTTTACCATTCAATACTTTTACTTCTCTCTCCGCTCTCCTCCAAAACTCATTTCAAAGTCCGCCCCTCCAGATACTGGAAGAACACCTGCTGATCGGATCCTGCACATCTGGCAGTTTTGCCCTAGTCCGAATAACTATGTGATCAGTCTGGTGTGAATCTTTTCAGATACTTTCTACACATTTTATATATACTTATAACCATATATGTGTGATTATGCATGTAAATACCTGATCAAAGTTAACTTACCTTTCTCTTGTCTACTTTAAACTTCCAAAACTCTTTACCTCTTTCAGGCCAATATCACTTCCCCTTTTCTTATAAAAATGTACATAATGGATCTTTCTACTGGATTTTGAATACTATAAACGCTGACTCAATATCTAAGTTATCATCTCTCTTAGTGGGTCTAAGATAGCAAAATGCTCAATAGAATGTGAAAAAATAGAAAAATGAGTGAATGAATATTGCTTTCAGTTTATAATTCTTTTAAGAAGACACTATCTTTGGAACCAGAAGTCATAAGATGCAAGAAGCAGTAACAGGTATATATAACAAGTAGGCCCCAACAATAACTCTAAATTATTGAACTATCAATAGCTTAGTTCTTTACTTCTAGATTCACATAGACTCAAAGATAACTAGCTATTCAGAGAGCAAAGGTGTAAATAAACGTTAATTCTGAACCATCAACATTAGTACTGAAAAAGCCCTGAATGGACCATCATATAGAGTGGACATGAATATCACATGAATGGATTTGTATTCCTCATTTTGTAGGCAACTCATATGTATGTGAGAGCAAAAAATATATATGTACAAGGCATTCATCTCAGGATGTTATTACTTTGAAACAATAAGAATGAAAGTACAAAATCAACAAAGTTGAGAGAACGTATCCTGCTTGTGGAAATATCCTTGAGGTTTAGAAACATGTGACTAAACTTAAATTGTCCATTTACATTTTTTATTACTTTTTAAGTATAATAAAGACCTTTGAGTAACTCAGTCATTAAACGGTTATGAAAGATATTCAACAAAGCCCATCCTTATTCTTAATCTTTTTCAGTAAATAACATTATTTCAATGAGAACACAATGGATATGGTGCATTTGAACTTTCCTTTTATACTTAAACACCATTAATCTCAAATTTATGATATTTAAAGTAAAATTCTCCCACGTAAATTATTCACTGTCCTTCTTTATTAGACCACCCAATTTGAAGCAGGACAGTGAGACAGATTGTATGACTCAAAAAGACTAGATTCCTGGTAACACCATGTCCAGGTGCAATACCCAATACCCGTGTCCAGGTAAACACCCTGGATTTATAACATATTAACTCTATGACCTTGGACAAGTTGCTTCACCTTGTAAAGCCTCAGTTTCCTGATTGCTAAAATTGATGTGACCTTAGTAAATTTGGCATATGGTTTTTGTGGGGGTGAGATAACACGTTTATAGCACAGTTCTGGGCATACAGTAAACACTCAGTAAATTCTAGTTATACTTCTTATTGTCATTGAAACAAATGTAAAAGGAACCCAACAGCCTATCCTTGGAATGCTTCAGAAAATGTTTGTTGATCTTCCAGCAGGCAAACCATAGGAAATATTGGCTCAGCTCCATCTTGTTTGAGAATGCAGAGGCGGTGTCTGACCTGGAAAAACACTTTAATAACTCCTGTACAAACCCTGGCTCAGACCGCAGAAGCCTTCTGAAACCATAGGCTCCCGAACTCCATGTAAGTCTTTTTTTCTTTAAAGATTGGCACCTGAGCTAACATCTGTTACCAATCTTTTCTTTTTTCTTCTTCTCCCCAAGCCCCCCAATACATAATTGTATATTCTACTCGTGAGTGCCTCTGGTTGTGCTATGTGGGATGCCGCCTCAGCACGGCCAGACGAGCTGTGCCATGTCTGCGCCCAGGATCCCAACCAGCAAAACCCTGGGCCACAGAAGCGGAGCACACGAACTTAACCACTTGGCCACAGGGCGGCTCCCCCACGTAAGTCTTGCTGTAAAATGGAGGATCATCATCATACACTGCTTCTTTTCACCATTTTAATCACTTGTTTAATCTAGTCTGTTATCTAGTTCTTCCTACTTTCATTTCCCTTATTTCTCTTGATTAGATGTTTTTGACTGGCCTGACCTCCACTTTCAAACACAAACCTAGCTCCCAGAAGTTTACTTTGGATCAGAAGCCACCTACTTTTCGAGAAAGCATGATTGCTAATATTCAACGAGCAATTGCTACAAGTGAGACATTCTGGTTAGTGTTTTACATGGAATTTCCTCTTGCATATATCACGGAACACTAAAACCCACTTCCCATCAACCTACCTGACTCTTCTTTATTCATTAGTCCCCAGTCTGACAGTCCTCCAGGCTGTCGATCCCATCGCTTTTTATTTCACTAATTTGTCCGCTTTTCTCATTCCTACTGCGGCCATCCGGATCCACAACACTCTATTTGTTGCTCAAACTATTGCAATTCTTTCCCTATGCTCTCCTTTCCATCCTTTCTCACCTTCCAATCTATTCTCCATTTTGTGAGAATAGTATTTTTTAAAAATACAAACGTGATTAAGACTTTTCAATGACTTCACAATGCTCTTGGAGTCAAGTAAAAGAATCTCACAAGGCCCTTCCATGACATGCCCCTGCCAACATTTCGTACCTCATTGCTCACCCTCCTTTCCTCTGATGTAACGTTTATGGACTTCTTTCCTTTATTTGCACCAAGATCCAGGGGAAGAAACAGTGACTACATAAACAGGGAGCGGACAAAATGAATCCACCTACACTCCTCTCAAGAAAACAGCAAAACCAACCTGATTCCAAAGATGAGTAATTGGGTGCTGCTCATTCCAGCTGTGTGCACGGTAGTGTCTTTATTTAACCTCTAAATTTTTTCCACAAAGACAAATTAAGGATAATCTGCGAGACTGTGTTCTGTTATGCAATGGGACAGGTTTAGAGAAAGTAGCTAATCAGGTAAAACATGTTGAAGAGAGGCAGAGGTCAACCCTGAGATATTCTGAAGGGTAGAGGAAGAAGATGGGAGGAGTACAGGCACGATGTCACGGTTTGGAGATATAAAGATTAAAAAAAATTATTGTCCCAGATACCAAAACATTTAGATTCTAGTTGGGGATATGCACAAGCAACAAACAATAGAATAATCTCTCTACTGTAACTGTGTATAAACTACTTCAGGTAATGTAGATGCAGCATAGAAGAGGTTTGCCTGGAGATGTTTCTGGAGCTTAGGGAACATCAAAGTGGAGAAATCCATTTGGATATCTGGGTTTTGAGCCCATGACAGTGGTCTTAGTGGAAGGCACAGATCTGAGAGCCTTCAGCAGATAAATCAGAGCTAAAGCCTTGAGACCGGGCAGAGAGTGGGATAAAAGACAGAATGAGCATGAGATGAGCCCCAGGAAATGCCAGGTTTAAAGGAGTATACAGAGAAGGAGCTTGTCTCACATAACACTGGAAGAGAACAAGGAGGGAGCACTATTGTAGACCTCACAGGAAGAAAGAGCTTTCTTAGACAAAATTCAGCAAGCGTTTTAAATGAGGATAAGAAGCTATATAAAAGAACAACAACAAAAAACACCCTTGGATTTAGAAAAAAAGAAATCATTGACAAACTTAGCCACAGCAATTGGAAAGGAATGGGGAGGGCAGAACACAGTGACAAAGTGAGGAGGGTGCACATTCGAGTATGTAGGAAAAGAGTATAATTTTCTTTTCATTGAAGTTGAGTACAAAAAGAAAGACTAGTGGGGGGGTGGGGGGAGGGCACAGAGGGGCAAGTGGTGTACCCACAACATGACTAACAAAAATGTACAACTGAAATCTCACAAGGTTGTAATCTATCATAACATTAATAAAAAAAAAAAAAAAGAAAGACTAGTGACAGCATGGAAGATTGGATAAAGGGTTAAGAAAGGCTTGTTAGCTTTGTCTTTCTTTTTTCTTTTGATTTTAAGATGAGAAAGCCTAGAAATGACTACATGCTGACGTGAAAGAGCAAATAAAGTTAGAGATCTTGAAGAAAGCGGAAAGAAAGGAAATAACTTCCAGCGAAAGATCCCTGAGGAGGTGGGAGGTGGGAGGGCCCCAATCTAGCAGAGGTAGCGGGATGATTTAGGTAGTCAAAGAAACAGAGAAGACAGTACACATGCGAACTTACACAGAGGAGATTTCTTTGATGGTTGGTTGATTTGTCTGTTTGTTTTGGAAATAATACATGATTTAAAAGCAGTGCATGTCTGGTGCCCATTTGTTCATTACCTCTTTAAGAAAATACATTTCACTTCATAGACAATAGACTTGAGTCAAAACGAATTTCAAGTTGGAGGTCTTTTGGAGGCGATAGGGAGGTCAGGGAAAGAGGCAGAGACAGAGAGATAGAGAGAAATTCTTAACACATTATTCTTTATCTGGCTAACATGAATGTCTCTGACCTTTAAACTTCCATGCAAAAAACTGGCTACTTACTTGGGCCGGCTCCGTGAACGAGTGATTAAGTTCATGCTCTCTGCCGCAGCGGCCCAGGGTTTCATTGGTTTGGATCCTGGGCGTGGACATGGCACCACTCATCAAGCCATGCTGAGGCGGCATCCCACACAGCACAACCAGAAGGACCTACGACTAGAATATACAACTATGTACTGGGGGGCTCTGGGGAGAAAGGAAAAAAAAAGAATAAGATTGGCAACAGATATTAGCTCAGGTGCCAATCTTAAAAAACAAACAAAAACCCTGGCTACTTAAGGAAAACAGTGCCTCCTTAAAACCATCCTCAACATAATCATGGACCAACTGGAATCCAAAATTTGGTGGCAGTGAAACAGAATTTCTGATGTCAGGCTGGAACAAAACAACTTTCTTATCTACCAAATTGACGTCCACCTGTCACTTCAGGATAAGGCAACTTTGCTGTCACGGTGTATCAGGAACAGCCTTCAAATGTTAAAAGGTAATAATTCCAAAGCCCTATACAGTACAGGCTTAACTTGCACTACTGATAAGGGTGTGTGAGTTCTACAGACTAAAGAAGCTAGCCAATCTTTTCTTTAATGTAGCAATCTTACTGAGGTATCTTTTTACCGAAGGCGAGGGGTACCTCCTAAGACAAGTGTTCCACTTGACTAACATATTGCTGATTGACCCATAAGAGAGGAGCTGAGGAAGCTCTCTCAGTCCTAGGAGAGGGCTACTCAGTTCAAGATCTAATAAATGGTGACAGAGACCATCCCGGGACTACACAGTGGCTTCTGCAATTCATCTTGATTTGGTTAGTACAGATGGATAGAAGCTTCCAGAGCAGTGGTGAGGCAAGATTCAAAGTAACAGAGGACAGATGTTTCTGCTTTCAATGGATTTCAGGTAGTCTGTATAACACTGAGATGTTGTGATAACACAGAGAGAAGCAACAAAAATGGCAGAAACTAGCATCCATACTACTGAAAATCATCCCATGTCCAAGGGTGGTGAGCGTCAGCAAAGTTTTTTTTAAAGTATCATCATGAATTATAGTGTCTTATTAATATTTACTATTAAGACTGTTTTTTAAAGAAAATTTTTAAATATCTTTGAAGTGTCAAACATGCAAGCTCTTTTGTGGCCAGAGAAATATGGTAGTGAGATGCCAGAGAAATATTGTCGAAATCAGATCACAAGTCCACATTACCACGTTATGACAAATGATCCAAATTAGCAGGAATAGGGTATTTAGAAAGACCAAAACTATAAACTTTAGCAAATACAGATAGCTAATATCATAGCTTCCTTTATAAATTAACTATACTGAAATACATAGTTTTTAAAAATTAAGGAAAGTGGGACTTCACAATTACTTCAGAGTCTAAAATCAATTCACATTATTTTCCAAAGTGAAGAAGATATTTATGATCCTCAATAAATAAAAGCAATGCAGAGATTACTTTAAAATAAAATTGAATGAGATGGCTGTGAAATTGGATTTAAATGCTATGGTTAAACTAAAAATATTTGTTCCTCTTAATTAAAGATTAAGAAACGATGTCCAGAAAAGTTTCCTTTCCTGTAGTGACTGTCCAGATCATCATGACAGGCAAACAACATCAGGATTTTAGGATACTTTATATGAGGTTTCCAGAAGATCTCGGATGATTTTCATACCTTCTAATAATGGGACTATAATTTAAAAGTGGACAAAGTCCTCAAAAGAAAATTACGGATCTACTCATCCTCCTAACCTATGAGAACATCTTTTTATATTGTGAATTCTATATGAGACAATGAGTGATTTTTTTTGTATCTGTATAGGAAAACAAATCTAATATATTCTCTTGAAGTTTTCTCAGAGTCCACAACAATATTGATCTCTCAGTGGTGTATTCTTGTTCAAACTGAGTTCCTCAAGCCATAAATCTATACCATACTCTTAATCATAGGGTCATGAGACTTTAAAACAAAAAAGATTTATAATAATAACACAGTAAAAGTTGATCCTAGTGAGCCAGATGAAGCACAAACCTAGCGCGGGGAATAAAACTCTTGGATGAAAATATAACTCGTGCAGAAAGTCTGGCAGACCAAGAAGAACAAGTAGCTTAGAATGTGACCAGAAAAATAAATAAGAAAAGATAATGGCAATCACCTTTCTGTGCTATGTAAGCACACTAAGCACACTGAGTTCTGATGTCGTACTTTCAGCTGTAACAATCTCGTCGAACAGAAGATCAGGAAGTTAAATAGATACTATGTTCTTGTTTAATGAGCTAATTCAAAGAATAGAATAATGTCAAATTTTAATTCACTTCCAGAGAACAATCTGTACTGCCCTACAAATTTTATTGAGAATTGTGTCGGGTTTCGGTGGCTGTGTTAATATTCAGGATTGCCCTGCTAGAAAACTGTAAGGCCAGTCTTCACATCTTAATAAATTCTTAATAAATTTCTTAATAAATTTCTATGGCTACCATCTAATCATTATTTTGAAAGCTTTCTTCACTTATAGTGCCAAGCAAACATTACAGTGCGCAAGCCGAGATTATAGTGTGGCGAGATGGTGCATGATGATTACTGGGAAACTGTTGGACAGTTTTCAGAATCTCTACATCCACAAAACCAGTTTTAGATAAAATTCAAGATCACAGATTGCTATATGACTCGGCAGAGCAATTAGCGTAAAAATCTCAAAGCAAGACGGTCTCCAATTTTCATTCCCCGTCACTCTCCCCACTCCACCCCAGCAAGATCCTTCAGATAAGAGACATTATTTCAAATACACAGCAAATTAGTTCAGGCTGAAAGGGCCTCAGGAATCAACAAGTCTAACGGTTTGTAAACTTTCTTTTTGGTGATGAAATTCTATTTTATTTTTTTCCCCTAAGAAAATGTATATAGAACTCTAAACAGAAAGGGAATTAAAGTGGAGTATGTGGGGTTGAAGGAGGCCGAGGGTACAGAGCGACATGTGAAGCTTTGCCACCACTGCCACTCTGGCTCCACACAAGAGCTTTGCATGTGCATGTGTGTTACAGATTAGTACACACATGAAGCATATGCATATGTACTTATATAGATGTATTTGTGTATGTGTGTGTATACAGTGGCAAGTGCATAGGCGTATACAAACAAATAAATATATGTCTGTGTGTGCATGTATAATCTTCCTCTAAGTGCTCCAATTCTGAGCATTTTATTTTCATGCTTAAGAGGAAAGATATTTTTTAAAAAGAGGAGTTGGAATGCTCCCAAATGATTTTAATGAGGGCTTATATCAAAACTGAACAAAGAATTTTTAAAACATGGAAATCAATCCCTCAAAAAACACAAAATCTTTAATTTTAGCAAGTGGAAAACAGGAACGTATAAAAATTTTAATTCATCATGACCAAGTGCCTGGAATGTGAGCCTAATTTAATATCTGAAGGTCAATTAATATAACATACCACATTAAAAGAATAAAGGAGGCAAATCACACAATCACCTCGATAAATGCATTAAAAACATTTAGTAGATTCAATAGCCACTTACGCAAAAACTCTCAGCAGGCTAGAAATAGAAGGAACTTCCTTAACATGACAAAGCCAACTATGAAGAGCCTCCAGTTAACATTATGTTTATTGTTGAAATATTAAACAATTTTCTCCTAAGATACAGAGGAAGCCAATTACATTCAACATTGTACTGAAGGCCCTAGTCAGTGCGCTAATTAAGAAAAGAAAAGCATAAAGATTGGAAAGGAAGAATTAAAACTGTTCCTAGTTGCAGAAGATATGATTGCTTGTGAAGAAAATCCTAGGAAACGTAAAAAAAATTTAACTACTAGAATTTATAAGTGAATCTTTCAAGGACATGATTGTAAAAGACCAATGTAAAAATCAAATGTATTTCTATATACCTTCAATAAACATTTGGAAAATATTATTTTAAATGAAATTTTCCAAAATAACTCAGGAATAAATTTGAGAGATTTGCAAAACATCCTCACTGAAAACAGTGAAATAGTACTGAAGAAATTGAAGAGGACCTAAATAAAATATGAGATATACCACGTGCATTAACTGGAAGTTCCAATATCATTAAGATGTCCATTCTCCCCAAATCTATAGATTCAACACAATACAATAGCAATCAAAATCTAATTAGCCTTTATTTTTTATAAATTGAAAAGATAGCCTAATATTTTGATGGAAAAGACATGGATTTAGAAAAAAGAACAAAACTATTGTCAGCTCAGTATTGGCATAAGGAGAGACACATAGATCAATGGAACAGACGAGAGAATTCAGAAAGAGATAGTCATGTTACAGTCAGTTGATTTTTAGATTCAAGCATCATTGTAATCCAATGAGAAAGGGCAGTCTTCTCAACAAGTGTCTCTGGAAGAACTGGGTATCTGTATGAGAGAAAAAAAGGATCTCCAACCTCTACTTCAGAGCACAAAGATAAATATTATGTACCTGTTGAGTCACTGCAGCTGCTAACGTGCCCCCAAAACTGTCTCCTGCAATACAGATTCGGGTGGGATCCACTCCGTATTTTGTAAGAACTTCATCCTGAAGAAAAAACTTGACTGCAGCAAAGCTATCTTCAAACTGAGCAGGAAACTGGTGTTGAGGAGCTAGTCTATAGCTTTAAAAAAAGAACAATTGATTTAGACAATTTTTAAAAGTACCATTTATGTGGCTTTCAAATACCAAATAGACATAATTTAACACCAGGTTCTGTTGTTTAATCTTCCAAAAATCAAACTTGAGCTTTCTACTAACTTCCTATTTTGTGAAAAAACGAAAACTGGTATACAGCTTGTCAACCTCGTGTCTCAGATCCACAGGTGGCATTGCGTGTGAGGAGTAAGGAGAATGTTGAGAACTCCCTGAGGTCGTAAGTGTAATTTTTAGTCCAGCTACATTCTGGATCAGAGAGGCTTTGCAGCTTACATCATACTCTCAGTGTAACTGGCGATCGAAACATTGAAAAACAGTATTAGAAAAGCACCATGGATTTTTGAAGGCTGCAGATCTGAGAGCATATTCTAAGCAGTGTCCTATTTTTTTCAAGATCACTTAG
The DNA here is from genome assembly GCF_021613505.1 of Equus quagga. Taxonomy (NCBI): domain Eukaryota; kingdom Metazoa; phylum Chordata; class Mammalia; order Perissodactyla; family Equidae; genus Equus; species Equus quagga. Next base: position 182,890,561 of record NC_060267.1, on the reverse strand, counting down.
ATAAAAATTCTACGTGCTGGCAATGCTCATACCTCATCATAGACAATGCTGAGGAGTTGATTCTAGATAAAAATGTTGAAATGTAAATAACATTTAAATATGCTAGGGAGCTTGCTTGTTTCTGGTAGATTCATGTGTAAGGCACATTATCACATCATTTTTTTAATGGATACAAGTGGATTTTTCCCCTATATATTTAGGCCAGTAAAAACAGGAGAATACCTCTCTTATCTATTCTCAGGGCTAACTTCCTTTCTGATCTTCAGAATGCTAAACGTCATAAATAACTGTACTTTACATTAACTGTTGGGGAGATGATCCTTAAAATTTTATTATAAACTGTACGTATTGAGAAAGTCCTAAAAAGTATAATTTAAATACAGGTATGTACCAAAAAGAGGTTGGTGTCTATTGCTTTAAATGTAGTAGATTTAGACTTTTTAGGGCAAAAAACAACACAAATCTAAGGATTTGATAGAATATATAAGCCATGCACAAACGTATCACTATATTAAAAAAGATTTAAACTGATGAGATTTCGATTACCTCAAAAACTATGGAGGTAAAAAGGACAACAGTCTAATATTATAAATTAGAAATATCCCTAAAAACAGGAAGTCCTTCTAGGTTCTGTAAGTAACCATAACGACAATGATGGCAACCACTCTTTAGATGGATGAAATTTTCACTTTGGTTTTTTTCTCTAAACTTCCATAGCTTCCTAGCTAAACAAACAAACAAAAAACTATGTCAGAATGTCTTCTAAAAACTACTGGATTAAAAGTCTCTAATTATGCTTTTGTTGCTATGGAAGAGATGGGAGAAAAAAAATCCTCCTGAGGATGTCAGCTTCAGAAATCCAAACTATACTAGTGTAAGAAACTACTGGACCATCCTAAGACATTCTAGTATGTCGTAGCAAAATCCAGAATGTCAGATCACTTTTCCTGAGAGTGGCTTAAAATTCTCAGCTGATCTCAAACTTTACCTTCTACATTCTTCTAGACAAGAATTACTCTTAGCCCAAATACAACCTAACATCCAAAAATCTGTAATCGTTTATTTCCTCCTGTCTAGCTATGTTACTTGGGGCATAAGTAGGCCTTTAGTTTTTTAGTAGTTTTGTGTGTCTAGAGCAACACTGTTTCCAAAAACGATCGCTCTGGGCTGTCACTAAGAGATTCCCACAATCACAGGAGAATATTGAGATACTGACCCCTTTGAGGAATTGCAATGCTGACAAATAAAATGTATTAATTAAAAGAATTTGTATTTGAGGCATAACTGCCTTGATTTGGAAATCAAACCTCTACTTGGTGAAGGGCAAAATCACAGGGGTCAAAGAAAATCATTTTCTTACTCCAGTCCCACAACAACAGCATTAAGTTTGTTTGCTGTCCATCTATTCAGGAAGTCAAAAGACATCTGCTCTGAAGTGAAGAAATAAATACTCCCTGTAATTAAAATCAAAATACTCCCTGTAATTAAAAAACAATAGAAATGTTATAACTATGAACTTGGAAACAAATGTGATTTGTCATTATTACAAGGAATCTTTTTTCCCACCCGTTTCTACGCGAGGGACTGGAATCAGCATGGCATGGTCTGCAGGAGTGTCTCTTCAGCCACTCTTTCCAAGGGTGGGAAGATAACATGGCTCATCAGTATTTTGGGGAGGAAAAACTAGGTTCAGCCCATTCTAATTTTCTCTTACCTTCTGCTGTCTGCACACAATGATCCTCCCAAGAATGCTTTGTCACCTGGGGCATTCCACTCTCCTCAGCTCCTCCAGGCAATGAGTTTCACAAGCAGGAGGCAGAGGATGTAGGCAGCAGCACTAGCCACTACAGACGGATTAATCTCTCCAGTGCAAGGGTGACTGACTATCAACAACACCTACACATGCATTCTCCAAAGCCTTCATAAAAGAATGGTCATGTTTTGACTTTCATTTACTTGAATTCCATGTATAATCTTTCAATTGGTTTAGAATTCAGGGGAGAAAGAAAGTACTAATAGATGCATTGACTCTCTCAAACTGCAACACTCAATAACATGATTCCTCAAAACCTCCATTTTCTTTAAATATCCCACATTATGAAATGGTCCAACAACCTTGGCATTTAAGATAGAGATCTTGAGAGAGCCTCTGACAAGTCAGTGTGTGCACTTAGATGTACTTATCTGATGTGGGGTGGGTGAGCCACGGAGTCAAAAGAAAGATTTCTTGGACTCTCAAGGTCTGGCAGTAATGCTCTTTTATTCAGAGAATAGTGTGGAATTGCATGGGGACAAGACCCATGGGCAGTAAAGAGCTGCTGCAAACATGGGTTGAGGGTAGGGCTAAATTTAAGGCATAGGTATGTGAGTTATCTCTTTACAAGACAAAGGAAAGAATATGTAAAAATAAGTTGTTAAAATGGTATCAGTGCAGGTGGGGTCTGGTTATTGAGTGGTCTTAGATAAGAATCAAACCAGATTAAGTAAATGGCTGAAGCCCCCACCTTAAATATTATTTTTAGCTAAAGACAAAGGAGGATGTTGGGAGTGGAGGGGGAGTCATCATGGGAGATGACCACACAAGAACAGTAAAGAAATGCAGATTTAAGTCCCTGCCTTTGGCATTGATTAAGGGTTTCTAGAGATAAGGTCATCCCCTCTTCTTCCTGGTACAGAGAGGGAGACACCTTTACAGATGGAGATTTCCTTTACAATGTAAGTGCCTCTTAACAAAGGGTAAGTAAATTCTACTTTTCAGAGCCTCCTTCCCATCTGCAATTTTTAAAAGTAACCAGCCTAAAATAATCCTCATCATATGCATTCTGGCATGCTTGGCACACAAGCCATCAGCTCTCCCTGCAACACACACGTACACCCACACACACACAAACACACACACACACTTCTCTCCCCAGGTACTCTCACCAGTTTATCAGTGCCCCAGCAACAACACCTTGGCAAATCTGTGACATCTGCTATGACTTTATTTATTATAAGATTCTGGAAATCCAGAGAATTCTAGAGTTGTGATCCAAATTCAAACTTTCCAAGGCATCTTCTCACATAGTAGCAAAACTTCAAATTGAAAACTAATTAAACACAGCTGTGTAACAACCTTGAAAACAGAAAAGTAAATGACCTAGTCTTTTAAGTAGAAAAATAATGTTTTCATTAAAAATTGCGTCAATAATTTGCAAGGAAAGTCCATGCACAGATGAAGGCCAAAATGTACAAGATATAAAAACCCCCTGACTTTCATGTTTAAAGCCTGTGGGGCCCTGGAATTGGCCACCCCAAGATACATCTCTTTGGCATGAGGATTATTTGGGGCTGGTTACTTTTATAATCTGCAGACAGGAAAGCAACTGAAAAGAAGAATGCCTTGGAGTCATGCTATCAGCCTATACTTATAAGAATGATCATAACAATCAACAGCTAACTGTACGAAGAGTTTTAAGATGTTTATCTAGAATAGAAAGTCTTTTTCTAAAGCACAAGAGCTGGATTTCTCATCTCAGTGTTGCAAATTATCCAGTTTTATATTTTGTAATTTTCACCTTGTAGACTGTAAAAAGAATAAAACAAACACGAGAGGCTCCCTGTTTCCTCTGGCCTTCTACATTTAGCCCCTTGTTTCTACTCTGTGGCTAGCTACCTTCCCCACACTGTGAATGTTGAGCAGCTGAGAAGACATAAGGCTCGCAAAAGCAATATTCTTGTAATTGTGATTGTGATTGCTTGTGGAAAGCAATACTCTTGTGATGGTTTTCAGGATTCTACCAACCAATCCAAGCAAGGGACATGAACAGAGGAGTGACCCCCAACCATGAGTTTTTGTCAAAGTTGAGTACTGCTGCCTAAGCTGAAGCTGCAGGGGGTCGCATTCAATTTTTCCCAGCCCACAAAAAACCCATAACCCTTCTTCAACTGAGGAGCCACGTGGTCTTCAAATGCTCCCTGAGGCTCTTCACCTGAAGAAAGTATTTAATCTCTTTTAGAGTCACCTAAGTCATTTTCTTTTGACAAAGTCACTGTGAAATTTGTAACTGATTATGGTTTTTTCCCATATGTTAATTGTCAGAAAGCTAGGAAGAGGAAAACTAGAAAGCCACAATTGCAGCCAAACCATTTTAGAGCTTTGTACATTAATCTGAGTCTTTGTGCCTTGTTAATTTTCCATATTTATCTTCTCTTTGATTACTCATTACTAATATTTGGTTAAGTGTAGCTTGTTATATTGTAGATATCTTTATAAGGTTCTCAAACTATTTGGAACCAAATGGGACTTAGAGAAAGAGAAAAGGTAAAAAAAAAAAAATTCATTAATTACCTGTGTGGCTTTCTTCAGTTCTATTCATTTAATTTTATGATGTGAATTAAATAGAACAGTGGCCCTCATATGCCAGCATTCTATGATGGAGTTTTCATAAAGGTATATTTATCCACATTTTTGTTTTGAATCTGCCATTTATGCCTCTTAGAATCATCGCCAGAGATGGGTAAGGAAACTGGACTTCCTGGGAAGAGCTTATTCTTGCCTAGTTCTATTTGTGTTTTCCTTTTAGAAGCAAGGTTAGCAAGCATTCTGAGCTTTACCACAGTGAGCGTCGTTATCAGTAATGACAAAGTTGATCTTTTAGCGCCAACAGCGTGTGATCCCAAATGACCGTTTCCAACATCCCCATCACTTCAGTGTTTCTGCTCTTCAACATATTCTGATCCCAAAGGAAAAAAGTTTTACTAACTGACTTGTCCACGTCCTACTTTCACTTGATGTAACTCTATTCAATATAAAACCTGAGGAGAAGAAAGTGATTACCAAAAAGCAAAACAAAAACAGAAGTCATAATCTCCATAATATTTTTTCGCCAAATCTGTCTATGTCTCTCTCTCTATTAGATATCTAATATTTATAGCTTTGCTTACACATATGAGTAGGTATATATGCTTGTATACATAAGTATGTATATTTATATAAAATAGTTCTTACAGCAAAAACATACAGCCAGTTATACGTTTTCCTTATACAGTAAACTTACTGAAACTTCCAAAACAAAAAGCACCACCATGAATATAGATTACAGCTCGTCGTGGCATTTTGGACTTTCTCTTTGGCGTGTACAAACGTACTGGAATATCAGCAAATGCTGTCTCAATCACTGTGACGTGTTCATCTGAAAGTGGGTCGGTATGGTCCAGCTTGAATATGATCGATACAAACTCTTCATATTTCATAATACCTGCATTTTCAAAACATGTGGCCTGTAAGAGCAAAACAAAATTAAACATTTCCATCTTTAAATAACATCAAATGCATATAAGGAGAAAACTAAAAAACAAACAAAATAAATAAACAGAATGTTTGCAAAAATTATTTCCAAATCATACTGTATAGATCTTATGGCATAATCTTATTGCCTTTGAAAATCTCAAGTATCCTGTATTTAAGATAACGATGTCATTCAAAAGCTTCCAATTTACTGGCAGTTTTTATGTGTATTGTAATTATTTCTTAATTGTAAATTCTTATTTGAAAATTTTCCATGTCTTATAACATCTTTTCTTTTTTGCAGACATGCTGTCATATTTTCCTTTTTTTATTGTTCATTTTATTTAATCCAAAATTTTAAGTCATTTGTGACCACACTACTAACGATTCAAATATCCTGTTTTCAACTCCAAATACATTTGTGTCCTTCGTTCCCCCACTGCACACGCCCCCCCCCCCCCCAAATCCCATATTTGATATCACTGAAGAAAGCTCTCCTTGGTATTTCTAACCAGCTTCTCTAGGACCTTTGTGATATGTCACCGGACAGTTTACTCAAAAGAAAAACTCTAAAAATTATGTGGTCGATAGTATATTAAACAACTTTTCTTGCCGCAATACTACAATTATTCCAAAAAGTTTTAGGTTACACGGTCTTAGGGAACTTCTAACCCCTAGACATTAAGGATAGGGAGAGAATCAAAAGCTCTCAGTTGCAGCCAGTAAGCGTCAAAGCCAAATCTGCACCCATTTTCCTAGACCAGCCTCTTGTACTGCCACTCACTGCCTGCACGACCTTAAGCCAATTACTTGCTCTCTGTGCTTCAGTTTCCTTATCTACACAACTGTAAGAACAGTAAGAAATCCCTCAGTGGGTTGTAGTAGAGGTTAAGTGAGTTAGGACTTTTACCACCCGTAGAAGAGTGCCTGGCACGTGTCAGGATTCAATAAATCTTTCCTTAAGTTTCCTTCGCTAAGAAGAATTCTTAAGTATTTTCATGCTAATTGAATACAATCAATTTAAGAGCACCCCTGAAAGCAAGTTTTTGGTAAATTAGGTTAATTTTTCATTTGGTGAAGTGGCTTTTAAAAGACTTTTGCCAAATTGCCTTGTTCGTCATTTCTCAGATATTTTCTATCTTGAGCAGACACTTCAGTATTTTTAAAACCATAACAAAAACTACCACTTTACAGATTATTTTGTACTCTTCTAGCATACATGATCTTTAATTTCAGAGCAATCCTGCAAAGCATTTATTATTAGTATCCCTGTTTATAGGTAAACAACATACAATGAAGGGGAAAGGAAATTTTTCAGGGTTGGAATGCTTTCTCCTACCCAGCCCCACCTTCTGATTTAACACACGACTGCAAAGTAATGCATTCATTTTTGAAGGCCACTTTATCAAGAACTTTAATTTTCACTTCCCTTTCATATGTTGAAAAATTAACTTTTCTTACAGATATCACAACTTTGAGTTACAAAATTCAGTACTGACAAGAATAAAATTGTTTTCCATAGAACCAAAGACTGTAGAATAATCTTTAAAGTAACTATGTGTGTGGTTTATTATTATATTTTTTAATATAAAGGGTAATGCATATACAATATCAAATACATCAATTGCATAATTTTACTATAGATGGATAATGGTAAGAACAATTTGTAGCTGAGAAAGTAAGAGTAGAAGTTTAGAGTTGGATATTATGCTAATGTTATATTTTTGGTGATAACATCAATATCAGTCACTGAGTTTTAAATATGTATGAAATAATCAAGGAAGATAGCAGCAGTTTCTCTGTGGAGCCGACATTTGCTTATCCACATATTCTTTCATTTTATGTAAATTCAAGGAGTAAGAGCGTTGAGAAAGAAAGTTATGGTGAAGAGCCTCTAGAAGTGATCAGAAAGAGAAATATCAAGACTCAGCAGACACAGACAGGAGCTGGCTGTGGTTTCACAGAACTGTCATCTGCTTACAAAGCACCACAGGACAGCCCCTCCCTCCTGTTCCATGGATTGCTCTCTCTTCTCCGATCATCTGCTGCTGGTGTTGCCTTCTCTTTTCAGCCTCTTATTGTTATTACCATGGAAGAACCTTCCTGGCAGCCACCCGGTTTGGCAGAGAGCATGGTTTTGAAATGAGGCAGTCCTGAGTTCAAATTCTGGAGCTGTCACTTTCTAGCTGCATGAGCTCTGCTGAGCCTCTTTTTCTTTCTCCATAAATTGGTAAAAATAATTGGAGTATAGTGGGGATAAGAAGAGGTACATATTCTAGAAAGCCTATACATTTGAAGAGCTCAAAAATGTTAGTATCTAACCATACTCCCTCTTACTAAGGAGCTATTTTTGCTTGAATTCATAATCCATCCTGCATATTCCAAGTCGGACAATCCCTGAAATCCAGCAATTAAAAACTGAAGATGCACAATGGAAGCCACTGAAATAGTAAGAGCCCTACATGAATGTCAAACAGGTACAAACATTAATAATGCTTACCTGTACACTATAAGATAATTACAGGACTAGGTTGTCCCTGACCACTCAAATCTAAGCCAAGTTATCAAATAAACTTCAAAGCTTTTCCCTTCAACAATGCCATTTATTTTATGCATAGCACAATATACAGGGTATTTACATTTAGACATAAAGTCCTTGGGAACAAGAAATCTATCTCACTCAGTTTTGCACAGATGCAGCAAGTTTTATTTACTTAATTTTATGTAACTGATTTATGCTAACAAAGAAACAAGCAATGATTATTTTAAAACAGTAATTAACAGACAGTTCATAGGCACTGATTTTTAGTCAATAAGGCATCCCAATATCTAGGAGAAAAAATGTGACTTACCACAAAATCAATAGTTTTAATAAATGCATCCAAGGCCCTTACTTTCCAGGGTTCTTCAATGTTGCCTGGTACAGGTACACAAATATAAAAATCAAAGAGAACACAAAGCAGCCCCAAACAGAGAGCTTTGAATGTCATGATATCCCTCTTCCAGCCTCTTCAGAGGGCCGAGATTAAAACTTTTCTATGAGTACTAAATATAGAGCAGAACAAACACAGACTGGGAACCCTTTCGGGTAGTATGGTTTTCTGAACAACAGACAGCTAATTTTCAATCCAAATTTTACAGCTCAGTAGTAACTTGTTTTGCAACTATATAGACTCTGAGACAGGTGGTGTAATTTGTCACTTCTTGCCTGTATTATTAGCAGGTGATTAAAAACTTGCACAATGTTTCCTCACCTGGGATGCCATTGTCATTTTGAAACAGCCTGATTGTTAAGACATAAACAAGAGCCTAAATGACAGTGCTGAAGAAGCCATGGAGGAAAATTTTGTGATTGGTGGGTTGCAACGTTTTGCAAGAAGTTCAAAAAAAACTTTAGCTGATATTTAGTCAAACTCCAGGCTTATGCCATTAGCATGGATTACTAACCATGTTAACAAACCCTGCTTGTTGTGGTGGACCAAGCTTTGGGCCAAAAGATAGGGGGTGTAGCGTCTTGTCTAAGTTCCATCATCATCAAACTGGAACTTTTTCATAGACTGAAGCACCACAAGGTTTGGTATCAGTGTCTCAGAAAACACTGTTTTTTTTAAAGGATTACATAGTGACTCCATTCATATGGTTAAGTGGTAAATATTTCAAATTAATCTACATCAAAAACTCAGCCTAGGGTGTCAGGAAACATCAAGGACAAATACTGGTCTCATGCCTCCCACAAACTGTGAGCCTGAGAGAGATCTGGGCATGAAGCTGATCACCTGGAAGTTCTTTAGAGATGCAAAAACTAGAGATTTTCCATCTGATATGTCAGGACCTAGTAAAGAAATGAACAGTCACAGGTCAATAAACCCACAATTCTCAAGCTCATCAACCAGGAAGCAGTACTTACGGGAAGTAATTTTTAGTGATAGATTTCAATCCAATCAGCTGTCCAATATAAGTATATATTGGATCTCTTGAAAGTAGAAATATTAACTACGAAGTCTATCATAAACTTAATTGTTAAAATGTTTATTTTGGGGGCTGGCCCCATGGCGTAGTGGTTAAGCTCAGCGTGCTCCATTTTGGCGGCTCAGGTTTGCAGGTTTGGGTCCAAGACGTGGACCTCCACCACTCATCAAGCCATGCTGTGGTGGCAACCCACAAACGAAATGGAGGAAGAGTGGCACAGATGTTAGCTCAGGGCTAATCTTCCTCACCAAAAAAAAAAAAATTTATTTTTATTCATCTATGTTGCAGTCTTCCCTGAATCCCCTAGGCATAACTTAGTAATAGAGTTTATCATTCAAAGTAGAACATCGTTAAAAGTGAAAGAGACACTGTTAATAATAACTCAGATAAACTAGAACTGTCCTGGACAAACTGGGACATAGAGTCTTAACCTAATTCTAACTCTTTCATCAAATTTAGTTTAATTTGTATGCTTGCCTTCTCAAGGAAGGAAGACATCATACTTTTTTTATCCTTGTAAACTCTGCATGTAGATGTACATTTTACATAAATTAATGGATGTCCTGGTTAAGTGATTAATTAACGCTTGTGGATACTAAGAAGGAGGAAATCTCAAATCCGTCAACAGCAACGGCATGTGGAAACTAAAATCAGAAATGGTCAGTGACGACAGGAGCAAGAGAAATACAGAGTTAAGGTGAAGATAAGTTCTCTGCCTTCACACCACCACATACACACACACCCACACACATGCAAATGAACGGAATTTGGGGCTGGAGAAGAAAGAGGAATGATGTTAGGAAGCTAAATATTTGCTATAGCCATGAGAAGGAGGAGGTGCTAACCACAAGTATTTAGCAGATACACTGCTAATATATATATACCAAGTAGTTTAGAGAAGGTATATATATATATACCAAGTAATATATACCAAGAAGTTTAGAGAAGGTATATGGAATCTATCAAAAGCCACATATCATGTGGCTGACACTGTTCTTCTCATGTTTGGAAAGATGAGCAGAGGCATGTGATGTGAAGACTGAATTACTTAATCAGACCAGAGCAGTTTGCTTAACACATAGTAAGCAGTCAAGAAATATTACCTGTTGGGGCCGGTCCCAGGGCCAAGAGGTTAAGTTTGCACGCTCCACTTGATGGCCCGGCGTTTCACCGGTTCAGATCCTGGGCACAGACCTAGCACCATTCATCAGGCCATGCTGAGGTGGCATCCCACATTGCACAACCAGAAGGACCTACAATTAGAATATACAACTATGTACGAGGGGCTTTGGGAAGAAGAAGAAAAAGAAAAGAAGATTGGCAGCAGATGTTAGTTCAGCTGCCAATCTTTAGGAAAAAAAAAGAAATATTACCTACTGTCATTGTCATTATTATTGTGAATATTATTTTTATTCTTATTGCTGAGGTCACAGAAAAGAGGTAAGTTGAAAGCATAAGACCCTTCAGGAAGGTCCAGGGCTGCATAGTGGGATTCCAGGGGGACTTTAGATCCCCAACCGCAGTCACAGGTCAAAAGCACCTGGGGACCTAGAGAAAGGGGTGCAGACAAAACACGTCCGAAGAATTTGTCTACTTTGAAGTTCCTGAGGTTCAGCCCTGGGTGCTGAAGGTCTCTTACATTCACAATCTTACACGTCCCTTGGGTCACCATTGTTTAGTACAGAAGGAGAACAGATCAGATGCACAACACAAAGAAGGGATGAAATTCACCCCATCTTCTCCCAGATTCCACGGCTGTGGGTCTTTTCCTACTTCACAGAGCTGTCAGCAGCATCGTTCTACGGTCACCCTTAATGTTTATCTTTTTTCACTCGCTAAATGAAGTAAGGATAAGGCCTTTACGTGCATGATAGTCTGTCAATTTGGGGCTTTTGGTTTGTGAGGTTATAAAGCACCACGCGCATAGTTCAGGACAGAGTGTGCTTATTTCATTCCCCACAGGTTTCCATCACACAGTGTCATTATCAGTCGACTAATATCTGTGGAGTTGTGGAGGTCCCTTCCCACACCTCAGTTCTATCCATGTCACCTTTATAGTAAGAAATATTTTCCCTAGTTCCTCCCAGATGAAATCCAAATTCCTCATGAGAGCATTGTACATTTCCAATCATCTTCACAGTGCCGCTCCTTTTATCTTGTAACCCAGGCCAACTTCAAGTGCCGGAAGGAAGTTACCCTATCACAACAAGCCATATAAGCCCTCTGGAGCTTTTGTTACAACTCTCTTCCTAGAATGAGCCCCCTCAATTTCTCTCTGATCCTACCCCCTTGTCAAATACTTTTTCTGCTTTTGATTTTCAGCTCAATCCCTTCTATGTTGCTTTTTGTGATCCCTAACAAGTGAGGTTAATCAATTTCCATTTCTTTACCTTCTCCTGAAGAAGTGTAGACTTTTAGCGTAGTCCCAGTAACCAAACTGAATCTACATAGCAGGCATGAATCTTGACCTCTTAATGATACGGGCACATGAATATTCCTTTAAACCTTGCTATGGACTGAATGTTTGTGTCCCCCTAAAATTCACATGTTGAAAATCTAACAACCAGGAGGTGGTTAGGAGGTGGCACCCAAAGGAGGTCATTAGGTCATAATAAATTGGATAGCGCCCTTACAAAAAGACCTCGGAGAGCTCCCTTGCACCTCCTGCCATGTGAAGACACAGCAAAGAGACACTTGTCTAGGAACCAGGAAGCGGGCTCTCCCCACGGAGCAAACCTGCAGACACCTTGGGTGGACCTCCCTGCCTCCAGAATTGTGAGAAATAAATGTTCGCTGTTTAAGCTACTTAATCTATGGTATTTTGTTATAGCAGCCAGAACGGACTCAGAAAAACCCCAAACAACACTGACATTCATGCATGATGCCTACTAGGCATACAAATAAAACATAAGTATTGCTTACATACAAGATAAATATATTCATACTTTTTTCTCTTTTGTATCCTTGTGCTTTCATCTGGACCTGAAGAGCATCCTTTAATATGTCCCTATTCTGAGTGTGCTAGTGAAAAATTCTCTTTATTTTTATTCCCGTGAAATTATCTTTATTTCATCTTTATTCTTGAAGAATATGCTGTAAAGAGTGTAGAATTCTGTGTGGACACCTATTTTTTTCAGCACTGACGTTATTCCACTACTTTGTGGCTTTTTTTTTTTCTTTTGTGAGCTCATCTAATTACTGCTTCCTGGGAGGTTAACTTTTTTGTCTGTGTGTTTTATTATTTCTGACTTTAGTTTTCTGTAGTTATATTAAATGTATAGCAGAGCATCTTTATTTACCCTGCTTTATGGATTTCATCAGTTTTCAAAATTATCTGCCTTTATTTTATAATTAAATCAAATATTTACGTCAAATTTTACTCATTTAGGTATAAATTTTAACAGTTTTCACAAATACATACGCCTGTATAATTCTGTACCATAAAAAATAAATACCACAATTCCATCACCTCAGAATTTCCTTGAGCCTCTTTGCAGTTAACATCTCCTGACCTCAGACTTCAAGCCACAGTTGTCTACTATCTGTGACCTTTAACATCTAGTAATATGTCCTTGTATTCATAGATCACAATTTATTTATACTTTAATCCTTTAATTGCCATTTTCCCCATTTGTTATTAAACAAAAAAACAGCAACCACATCTGAGATCAACAACAAACACTGGAAAGAGGGAAGAATCTTATTTCCAGAATTGGCATATTCTATTACTTAAAATGTCTAGTTTTGAACAAAAATTTACGAGGCATATAAAGAAACAAGAAAGTATGGTCGATACACAGGATAAATATCAGTCAATAGAAACCTTCCCTGAGGAAGCACATATATTGGCTTCCTAGACAAAGATATTACATCGGATATTTTAAATATGTTCAAAGGACTAAAGTAAACCATGTCTAAAGAACCTAGGGAAAGTATGAAGACAGGGTCTCACTAAATGGAGAACACATAGAGGGAAATAAATTGTTTTCAAAAATTAGAAATTCTGGGGCCGGCCCGGTGGCGCAGCGGTTAAGTGCGCACGTTCCGCTTCGGTGGCCCAGGGTTCGCCGGTTCGGATCCTGGGTGCAGACATGGCACTGCTTGGCAAGAGCCTTGTCGTGGTAGGTGTCCCACCTATAAAGTGGAGGAAATTGAGCACAGATGTGAGCTCAGGGCCAGTCTTCCTCAGTGAAAAGAGGAGGATTGGCAGCAGTTAGCTCAGGGCTACTCTTCCTCAAAAAAAAAAAATTAGAAATTCTATCATTGAAAAGTACAAAAACTGAAATGTAAAACACTACGGGGCTCAAGAGCAGATTTGAACTAGCAGAAAAAAGAATCAGTAAACTTGAAGATAAGCCAGGTGAGATACTCCAAACTGAGAAACAGACAGAAAAAATGAATGGGAAAATGAATAGAGCCTCAGAGACCTTTGGGACATCATCCACTATAGCAATATATGGATAATGTGAATCCTAGAAGGAGTAAAGACAGATAAATGAGCAGAAAGAATATTTGAAAAATAATGCCTGAGAATGTCCCACATTTGATTTACTACATTAATTTATTCATCCAAAAAGTTCAGTGAGTTCCCAGTAGAATAAACTCAGACACTTAGACACATCAAAATCAGACTGTGAAACCCAAAGACAAAGAGAGAATTTTGAAAGCAGTAAGAACAAAGCATCCTCAATCAGATTAACAGCTAATTTCTTATCAGAAACCATGGAAACTAGAAAACAGTAGACGAAATACTCAAAATACTGAAAGAAAAACCTTTCAATGAGAACTCTAGACCCAGCAAAACTATCCTTTAAAAATGAAGGAACAAGTGATGTCAGGGAAGATGGCAGAATGGGAAGCACCAGGAATCCATCTCTCTACCAAGAAAGCAACTGTACTGGCAGCCTTTCTGGAGTACCTATTTGGGAACTCATGTCTACTTGAATACTTGATGCTTCCAGGAGCAAGTTTGGCTAGTTGGTTGTGGTTAATTTTGGCCAATTTTAGCCTTTTGTGCGATAGTGGCTACCCATTCCCCACTCCTCAGCCCTGGGGGAAGCAGCTATGCCAGCACTCCCAGTGCAGCTTGCTGGAGCTGGGGTAGACTAAGAATACTTTCCTTCAAATACTGGGGTTCTGTGTTCCAATGACACAGAGACTAGTTGTCATTCTTTCAACTCCCAATAGGTGAGGCAGTCTCCAGGGGATTTAAAGAAGCCATTCTTTTTTCCCTTTTTCCAATTTCAGGAGCCAAACATTTAATCAAAAGCAACCATATATACAAGGGAATTTAGAAGGTCTCCACTCAGAGAAAGATGTAGGCTTAGAAAACACCTGAGAAGACCTTAAGTTTCTCCTCAGGCTGATCCTTGGCACAGAGACTCTCCTGAAAAATTTAAAAGCAAAAACAGATAAAGCTCAGCAAACCCAGGGGAAGGGGAGAATCTGATTTTCAGAGTTACTACATTATAAGATTGCAATGTCTATTTTTCAACAACAAAAACTTAAGATATACAAAGAAACAGGAAGGCATACCCACTCAAAGGAACAAAATAAATCAACAGAAACTACCCTCAAGGACACTCAGATATTGACCTCCTAGGCAAAGACTTTAAAACAATTATCTTAAAGCTGCCTAAAGAGCTAAAGGAAAACATGTATGAAGACAGGAAAATGATTTATGAACAAAATGAGAATACCACTAAAAAGGTAGAAATTATAAAAAAGAATTGAAAATAAATTCTGGAGCTGAAAAGTACAATAACTGAATTGGAATATTCACTAGAGGGGTCCAAAATCAGATTGAAAGAATCGTGAACTTGAAAATAAGACAATTGAAATGATCAAGACTGAGGAACAGAAAAAATAAAAAGTGAATAGAATCTAAGGGAGCTTTGGGACACTGTCAAGAGGACCAACATACACACTATGGGAATTCAAGAAGAAAATAGGAAAAAAGGGGCAGAAAGACTATTTGAAGAAATAATGGTTATAAAAGTTTGTATTAATTCAAAACAGATTTTTATAACTTTAGAATATTAAAATATAATTTCCATGGTAACCACCAAGAAAGTATCTATAGAATATACACAAAAGGAATTAGGAAGGGAATTATGATGTTTCACTTTGAAACACATCAATGAAACAAAAGAAAGCAGTAATGGAGGAAACGAAAGACAAACTGTAAGGCATATAGAAAACAAATAGTAAAATGCAGAACTAATTCTTACTAGTAATTACTTTAATTATAAATGGACTAAACCCTCCAATCAAACGACAGAGATTGGCAGAATTGATTTTAAAACTTGATCCAACTGGGGCCAGCCCCATGGCCAAGTGGTTAAGTTCACGTGCTCCACTTTGGCAACCCAGGGTTTCGCCAGTTTGGATCCTGGGTGCGTACATGGCACCGCTTGTCAAGCCATGCTGAGGCAGTGTCCCATATGCCACAACTAGAAGGACCCACAACTAAAAATACACAACTATGTACTGGGGGGCTTTGGGGACAAAAAGGAAAAATAAAATAAAATAAAAATTCCATAAAGAAAAAAATTGATCCAACCATATGCTGTCTCCAAGAAACTCACTATAGATCCAAAGACACAAGGTTTGGTTGAAAGTGAAAGGACGTAAAAAAGATATTCTCTGCAAATCATAACCAAAAGACAGCTGGTATGGCTATACTAGTATCAGACAAAATAGACTTTAAATCCAAAAAGCTACAAGAATAAAAAAGGAGATTATATATTAGTAACAGTTTCCTTATAGCAAAAGAAGATAAAAATTAAAAATGATTATGCATCTACTAACAGACTCTCCTAACAAATGAAGCAGAAATAGACAGTTCAAGTAAGAAAATGGAGAACTGTAACAGCACAATAAACCAACCAGACCTAACAAACATATACAGAACATTCTACCCAACCACAATAGAAGACATCTTCTTCTCCAGTACACATGGGACATTCTCCAGAACAGACCATATGTTATGGGTTATCTAAGGGCGAATACCAAACCCTTCAGAGATATTTGGGAAACTTTGAGTGGCCCTTGTTCACATGGGAGGGCTACACAAAGGGGCTTCAAATTGCCTGCACTAACCTGAGACATTGACAGCCTGAGGAACGGCGATGGAAGTTACTACTCAGTTCCCACCAAAGGGCAAGTCAGACAATAGCTGGCAGGGCACCTACCTGGAGTCGTGTGACAGACTTCAGTGCATCAGACAAAGAGAACTGCCAGTGAAATCTGTGGTAGTTCTGGAACATCTCACAACTAACAGTCATTTGGAGAGGAAGCTCTTTATAACTGGCACCACAGTTAGACTCTTCTAGTGATTCAGGTAAGGCTTTGTCCAAGACCAGACCTGGTGTCAGAGTCTTGAAAGAGAAGAACTCCAGTTGCTTATGGACAACTGAACTCCTATTTCCTCAAAAGCAAATTTCACAGAACTTAGAGAGAAATAACAGTATGAAGATGAACCTCCAAAGGCCATTGCATTGATTAAAAGTGGCTTTAAATCTTTTTAGGCAGCACAGGGAGAACATCAAAGTTTTCTTCTACTAATTGCAACCAGGATGGAGCAGGACGGGCAGCATGAAGAGGCAGCAGCAACACTTTAGCTGGTCGCAGATTAATGACACTGGTCCAGCTCGCACAGCAGCAGCCACAGCCCTGGGGACCCTCCTGGGGAAGGAGTGCTGCCAAGGAAAAGGTCTCAAGCAGGTGGGAATAGTCCTAACCCCAGCGTCCCCTTAAGAGTTCCAGGAAATTGCCTTTAACATTTTTAACCATCTAATACCTGGCTCTAACCTCCCTTTCAGGGAAGCTAAATGCAAAACCTTTCTTTTCCCAAAAAGACTTCATTTTTCCCAATTCCATTATACGGTCTGTTATCTCAACACTCAATTATAAGAGTCATGTTTTGAAAAAAAAAAAAAGCCTATCAAAGAGAAAACAAATAAAAAATGAACATAGTAAATGCGTATAAAAAATAAATAAATAAGGAAAGGAGAAAATAAGCAAAGGAAAGAAATATTTTATGAATATTAATTCCAAATAAAACTATATAGACATTACTGCACAAAGTAGCGCATTACCATTGTCTCTGGAGGAATCTCAAATGCTTAGAGTTTCAGAATAAGAGTAACTTCATTTGGGGCCGGCCCTGTGGCAGAGTGGTTAAGTTCTCGCACTCTGTCTTAGTGGCCCAGGGTTTTGCTGGTTCAGATCCTGGGCGCAGACATGGCACCACTTATTGGGCCATGCTGAGGTGGTGTCCCACATGCCACAACTAGAAGGACCCACAACTAAAATATACAACTATGCACTGGGGGGATTTGGGGAGAAAAAGAAAAAAAGAAGATTGGCAACAGTTGTTAGCTCAGGAGACAATCTTTACAGAAAAAAAAAAAAAGTAACTTCTTTCGAAACCCATCACTCTACTGTCAGCTTCTTTTATACATGGCTTAATTATTTTTTAATTGTATGCTAGTATCTAAAATAATGGATTTTATAATCATGCTTTATTTTCTTGGTAGGTTTATTTCCAATAATCTGTTGCATTTCTATACACTAATAATGAACAATCAGAAAGACAAATTAAGAAAACAATCCCATTTACAATTACATCAAAAAAATTATATATCTAGGAATAAATTTAACCAAGAAGGTGAAATACCTGTACTCTGAAAACTATAAGACATGGATAAAACAAACTGAAAATGACACAAATAAATGGAAAGATATTCCATGCTCATGGATTGGAAGAATTAATACTGTTAAACAATTGACAGATTTAATACAATCCCTATCAAAATACCAATGGTGTTTTTCACAGAACTAGAAAAAAATAATCCTAAACTTTTTATGGAACTACAAAAGATCCCAAATAGTCAAAGCAATCTTGAGAAAGAAGAACAAAGCTGGAGCTATCACACTCCCTGGTTTCAAACTACACTACAAAGCTATAGTAATCAAAACTGTATGGCACTGGCACAAAAACAGACACACAGATCAGTGGAACAGAATAGAGAGCCCAGAAATAAACCCATGCTTACAGGGTCAATTAATCTATGACAAAGGAGGCAAGAGCATGCAATGGAGAAAAGACAGCCTCTTCAATAAATAATGCTGGGAAAACTGGACAGCTACACACAAAAGAATGAAACTGGAGCACTCGCTTACACCACTTACAAAAATAAACTCCAAACGGATTAAAGACTTAAATGCAAGACCTGAAACCATAAAACTCCTAGAAGAAAACAGGCAGTAAGCTCTGTGACATTGGTTTTAGCAATATTTTTTTGGGTCTGTCTCCTCAGGCAAAGACAACAAAAGCAAAAATTAACAAATGGGATTACAACAAACTGAAAAGCTTTGCACTGTGATGAAAATGATAAACAAAAAGAAAAGGCAACTTTCTGAATGGGAGAAAATACTTGTAAATGATATATCTGATAAGGGGTTAATATCCAAAATATACAAAGGACTCGAACAACTCAATATCAAAAAAACACAAACAATTAAAAAAAAATAGGCAGAGGACCTGAATAGATAATTTTCCAAAGAAGACACACAGATGGTCAACAAATACCTTAAGAAATGCTCAACATCATTAATCATCAAGAAAATGCAAATCAAACCCACGAGATATCACCTCACACCTGTCAAAATGGCTATTGTCAAAAAGACAACAAATAAGAAGTGTTGGTGAGGATGTGGAGAAAAGGGAACCCTTGTACACTGTTGGTGGGAATGTAAATTGGTGCAGCCACTATGGAAAACAGCATGGAGATTCCTCAAAAAATTAAAAATAGAACTACCATATGATCCAGCAATTCTACTTGAGTGTTTATCCAAAGAAAATGAAAACACTAATTCAAAAAGATACATGCACCCCTATGTTCACTGCAGTATTATTTACAATAGCCAAGATACAGAAGCAACCTAAGTGCCCAGCAATAAATGAATGGATGAAGAAGATGCGGTACATGTATACAACACAATATTACTCAGCCAAAAAAAGAATGAAATCTTGCCATTTACAACAACGTGGACAGATGTAGAGGACGCTACGTTGAGTGAAATAAGTCAGACAGAGAAAGACGAATACCACATGATTTCACTCCTATGGAGAATCTAAAAAACAAAACGAATGAACAAACAAATCAAAACAGAAACAAACTCATAGATACAAAGAACAAACTGGTGATTGTCAGAGGCAAGGGGGTGGGGCAGCAGGCAAAACAGGTGAGAGGGATTAAGAGGTACAAACCTCTAGCTATAAAATAAGTAAGTCATGGGATGTATGTAATGTACAGCATAGGGAATAAAGTCAATCATACCGTATAACTTTGTATGGTGACAGATGGTTACTAGACTAGTCTTGGTGATCATTTTATAATAGATATAAATGTCAAATCACTACGTTGTACACCTGAAACTAATACAATATTGAATGTCAACTACGCTTCAATAAAAAAATTAAAAGCAAAAAAACTTACAGAACTGCAAAGAGAAATAGATGAATCTACTATCGTAGTTAGAGACTTTGACACCTCACTACCAGAAATAAACAGACGCAAAACTAAACTTCTTCTTCCCATGCGATCCAGCAATTGCATTCCTTGCTATTTACCCAAAGGAGTTAAAAACTTATGTCCACACAAAAGCTCCACATCGATGTTTATAGCATCTTTATTCATAACTGCCAAAACTTAGAAGCAAACAAGATGTCCTTCAGTTGGTGAATGGCTAAATAAACTGTGGCATATCCAGACAATGGAATATTACTCAGCACTAAAAGGAAACAAGCTGTCAAGCTGTGAAAAGACATGGAGGAAACTTAAATGCCTGTTACTAAGTGAAAGAAGCCAATGTGAAAAGGCTACATCTTGTATGATTCCAACTATATGACATTCTTGAAAAAGATGGAGACAACGAAAATATCAGTGATTGCCAGGGATTGGGATGGGGATAGGCAGAATGAACAGGTGCAGCTCAGAGGATTTTTAGGGCAGTGAAAATACTCTGTATGATATTATAATGATGGATATATGTCCCTATATGTTTCTCCAAACCCATACAATATACAACACCAAGGGTGAACCCTAATGTAACCTATGGACTTTGGGCCATTATGATATATCCATGTCAGTTCATCAATTGCAACAAATGTACCACTCTGGTGGGGGATGTTGTTAATGGGAAGGCTGTGCATGTGTGGGATACACGGGATATCTCTTATCTTCCTCCTGATTTTGCTGTGAACTTAAAACTGCTCTAAAAGATAAAATTTTTTTGAAAAAATTAAAAATAAACATCAGTCGCTCTGAAGTTTAAGGACACATTTGATAATCAGGGGAGACAACCTACCAGTTTCTCTGTGAGAACGTCACTTGCTTACTCACTTCTTCCACGCCCTTTAAATCCAGGTGCAGCAGTGTCAGTGAGAGCGATGCACAGGGAGAAGGTGAGGCACTAAAAGCAGTTAGGAAAAGAGGGACTCAGCAGACAGTGGACCTTCGGTGTATGTGATTGATGCACTGCCATCTCTCATGGGAGGCAGGGCAGCAGGTACAGGAGCCAGCTCAGACTGGCAGGCAAGAAATGACTGTAAATGTTCAGCTATTTTGCAAACCAGTTGTTAAACACAGCCATCGCAAAAAGTGAAATTATATAAACTTACAACTAAATTATATTAAAAACAAAGGTAATAAATACTTAAAACTGATCACTTCCTGATTAATTTTATGAAATTATTATCTATGCTCATGGGTTTATTTATGTCTCTTGTAAACGCATGGTAGAAAAAATATGCAATGGTGTGCTACTGCACATCTGTTCCCAACTTTGGATTCAGTTACATCACATTGACCGTTTGAAATCAGCCAGGGATCTAGTGTGTACAGCACAGAACCAGTAAACACTACTCAGGAGAGTCAGTTAAACGTTTACCAGCACACTAGTCCCCCTGGTTTGTCTCCAGGTACTGTCCTCGCTCTTAACTGGCAACAACTCTCCATTGTTGACTTCTCCTTTTAGTCTCCCATCATCATGATCCTAAAAACCAAAACCCTACAGGAATTGGTTTGTTTTGGCAGAAAGGACATGGGTTCACTTTCTAGCTTTGCAACCTCTTCTGCATCTCAGCTTCCTCCTCTATAAACTTTCAAATCTATTTAGAGGATAGTGGGAAACAGAGGGACATACACAGAAAACTTAGAACACGAAAGGAGCTCAAAAATACTGTTTCTAACTTATTTCCTTTTTATGAAAAGCCTATTTTTAATGAGCCTTTCAGATACTCTTTACTATCCAAATCACAAAGTCCCTGAAATCCAGCAACTTAAAATTGAAAATGGACAAGAGGAAAACTTTGACTAGTAAGGGCACTAAACAAATACGAAGCAGAAGGAAACATAAGCTAATCTACGTATAGGTGGTCACTGAAATTTCAACTTGATCAATTTATTCAACAATGCTCAAAACTTCCCTCTGAAACAATACCATTTCCTTTAAGCTTGTCACAATACATGCTATCTTTCTACTCAGACATATACACCATAAGGAGCAAGGATTCTGTTGCCCTCTACTATGCACAAAGTCAAGTAAACATATTACTATGGTTAACATAATTTTCCGGATTTATCCTAAAGGGACTCTTTCAAAATGCAAATCACTAGAAAGTCTGCATGTGCTCATTTGTGGTCAACAAGGCCTTCCACTCCTAAGGGAACAGGGGAGGAACTCTACCATATGTGCACTGACAGAGATCCCTGATCATTACTCCCCAGAAATCTTTAACATTGTCTGGTATTTTAGCCAAACTCAATGGGTTTGTCTCTTGGTGAGCCGAAAAGCACAACCAAATATATATTTTTTTTATTTCAGAAAGATTTCTTTAATTATACTTTTGCTTTCAATTCATGATTTCTTGAATTATTTGTTTCAAGGATTCCATTTTCTGTATATTATTTTTCTTGTCCTGTTTTCTATATTTATTATTTTGCCTTAAATTTTTATACTTTTTCTTATCTCTTTGATTTTAAAAATTTTATTCCTTTTGGCCTTCTATTTTCTTAAAGAATTACTTTTTTTTCTTTTTTTTTTTTTTTGAGGAAGATTAGCCCTGAGCTAACTACTTCCTGTCCTCCTCTTTTTGCTGAGGAAGCCTGGCCCTGAGCTAACATCCGTGCCCATCTCCCTCTCTCCCTCTACTTTATATGTGGGACGCCTACCACAGCGTGGCATGCCAAGTGGTGCCATGTCTGCACCCAGGATCCGAACCCGCGAACCCCAGGCCACAGAGAAGCAGAACATGTGAACTTAACCGCTGCACCACTGCGCTGGCCCTTACAAAATTATTTTATGGAATTTATTTTCTTTTTTCTTGCTTCTATTTTAGTCTTCAACTCCAAAATAATTTTTTTACTTCAAATTCTTTGAGTTCTCTCAACTCATGTCTTTGTTTTCTAATAATGTTTTGTTTTTCTTTCATCTCTTTTATCATTTCCTTAATGTTTCTAGTTCATCTTGAAATATTAAGCTATAGTATTTTATTTTTAAAAATTTTAAGTCAGATTTCTGGAAGGATACTTTACATCCAGGAAAATTCACCCTTTTCATCAGTACAGCTGAATGAGTTTTTACAAACATGCATTCGTGTAACCACCACCAAAATGACATATAACATTTTTTCATTGCCAATTAGGAGTTGTTACCCCTAACACACATACCCATCTCCTGGAAATAACACATCTGATGTTTCTCCCTATAGTTTTGCAGAATGGCACATACCTATGTATACTACTGTATCTGGCTTCTTTCACTTAGACTAATGCTTCTGAGACTAACTCATGCTATTGTATCCTAGCAATTTTCCCCTTTTGTGTCACTGCATGATATTTCATTAGAGTGATGTGCCACAGTTTGTCCACTCATTAGCTGAGAGACACTTGGGTTGTTTTCAGATTTGGGCTATTATGAACAAAGCTCTTACAAACGGTGTACTCAGGCATTCGTATGCTTTCATTTACCTTGAATAAATAACTAGAAGTGTAACTGCTGGGTCATATGGGAAGTGTATGTTTAACTTTATATGACATTACCAAACTGTTCTGCAAAGCAGCTGAGTCATTCTGCATTCCCACTGGAAACATACGAGAGCTGCGGTTGCTGCACATTCATGCCAATAGTTGGTATGGCCTCTCAAAAAAATGTTAGACATTTTCGTAGCTGTATCACAGTATATCATTGCTTAATTTATATCTCCCTAATGACTAATAATACTAGGAAGTTTTCACGTGATTTCTGATATCTGTATCCATATTTTTGGTGTAAGATACCAGAAAACATCATGTCCAAAGGTGACTTGTTTCTGCTACTCAGGGGTAGACCGTTCTCCCAGATTTGCTTACCTCGAGGCCCTTCAGAACTGCAGGAACTGGATATTTCTTGTCTGGAGTTCAAAACTGAACATGAAAAGTCTCACATCAATTTACACGTCAACCTATGACACCAAAAATCAGAGAGTACTTCCAACTACGAATGAAATCAGTACTAAAATTCTCTCAAATCTGATATTGTATATAGAAATAAAATCTACCTCTGGGAAGAGGAAATACAAATTATAAAGCCTAATATAAATGTAACACCATGTTATCAAATCTTAAATATCACAAACCATGATGGTGCTGTGCCAGGTTGAAATGAGATATTTATGATTTCAGTGAATTGTAAAAAAGTTGACAGACTCCTGAGTTAGAAATGGAGAGAGACACCTCTGATTTGCAAAGCCTTCCAGGCATTCGCACATTTTCAAGCTGCCATGACCTTGGACCTGCCTGTGATTTCCCCACACGTGAGGCAAAGGTCTCCTCACCATATGGTCTGTTCTCAAGTACAGCCCTTTGGGAAGAGTCACCCCTTTGTCTTCCAGACATGAGTGAGGTAATTCTCCCCATGTGTTCCAGTTACCCTCAGAAAGCAAAGGTGACCACGTAATCTTTATCAAAACAGGGACATTGTGGGAGTAAAACTGGTTAATCACACCAGGGAAATGGGCATGAGCCAGGACTGATCTGGGCAAACCAGGACTTTTGGCCATTCTAATTGATAAATAAATGAAAAGCAATAGGATATATTGGAGTATATGAGGAAGCCATTTGATTTAATACTAATTCAGCCTGACCTTGTTTTTCCAAAAGGGCCTGACATGGTCTGTTCAACATACACTGTACATCTGCTTTAAACATTTACAAAGACAAGAATGATGCCCCCAAAGATAAGGACATAACGGCCCCCGTATCATCATTTCCTTTAGGATAAGTATCTCTCCCTAAACTAAGGATTAATTACTGACCTGCTGTGCTCACCTTGTGACCACTCACTTTGTGACCACTGACCTGCTGACCACTGATCTGCGGTGAGCTAAGCATCTCGTGACAATTGTAAAAGGGACATTCCTATCATGTGTGATGTATGCTCTTTGTTCCAAGATGGTACATAGCCACTCTGTACATCTTACTTCTTTGGTGCCCTAGGGAAGGGAGGGCCCAGGCTGGACCTCAGATCTGGCTCATAATAAACTCACCCAAATTTTGATTTATAGATTGATTATGGATTATTTGCATTGACATATTGTACATTTTCATTTGTTATATTTGTTTCTGGACATGCTCTTTCAAATTAACAGTGTTTTGCTTGTAGTAGGCATTTAGCAAACATTCTAACAAATTGATTCATTAAGGTCTAAGGAGGCTAAAGAGGGGAAAGTCTCCAATCCAAAAACAGCAATAGTAGCTGGTGTAGGGGAGGACAACAATTCCTCTCCCCTCTAGGTCCTTCTGGCTGGTCTAAGAATTAAATTGACATGAGACAGACTAACAGGAGAAAATCAAACAAAGGTTTACAACATGTCTACATGGGGGAAACTCAGGAAAACTGAGTAACTCACTAGAATGGCCAAAGCCACCACCTTAAAAACCATGTTCAGCTAAAGACAAAGGAGGATATTGGGGGTAGTGGTTTTGGGCCGAAAAAAGGAGGAGGGCAATTTACATGGAGATAGAAATGTAAATGTTTGTTAACCAAGTGTTTGTTGGGCCATGTATAGACAATGTTATCTTATGGTATTAGCTCCTTCGTAGAACAGGACTTCCCAATCTTAAATTCTTTTAGGCAGTTAAGGTAAAAGTTTCTTTCAGAGTCTTTTTGTCCTTAAAAATAATCAAACCAAAGAGACCTTTTGGGGTGGCCAAATCTGATCCCCCACACTGCAAACTAGAACAAGCAGAGATTAGGAATGAAAGGGACCAAGACAATTAGCAAGAGTAAAGGTGAAGGTAATTCAAGAAGATTCTAAATAACATATGCACACATTTACCTGACCCACACAAATTGTAACAGATTAAGTCTGTTAAAGGACATAAATGGGATAATAAAGCTTCAGGAGATTAAATTTAAAGCAGTTTAAATTGAGGGGAAATTTTTACCAGCAGAGAATCACGTGGTCAGTGTTTACTTCATCTTGTATTCAAAGGCTGGGAAATGATATATATAGCAACAAGTATGAATCACTTTAATCAGATAACACCAGATTGGCTGATATGCAGTAAAGCATTGATGTTGTTGTTGTTGCTATCATTACCAAAATTAGTGCTAAGATTGGCTACTCTGAAAACAGGAGATCTGATTACAGCAAAAGGCAGAGAGAGAACTGGGAGCACTGAACTCTTCGAAAATGGGCGAGTCTGAGTTGGGTGGTTATGAGGGAAGGCAAAAAGGCAGCCTGAAGACACCAGCATCTGGGAAGCAGAGAGCAGAGTGCAAAGGTGTAGAGATGACCCAGAGAACCTGACTGCCGCGGACTTTCATTTTGGGCTCAGTCTCTGTGTCTCTGAAGAGCTTCTGTGCTCCTTGTAATGGCACACGCCTTTGGGTCACTGACGTTGAGAACGAATGCAGAAGCAATAAAGCTGGCTTTAATTTCTCCCAGTCTCAGTAGGTGTGGCCATTTCTCCCAGTTCCAGGGCCTGGAACAGGTTTGTCCTGCAGTTGAATTTTACCAGCATCTCTTATCTCACTGAAAGGAAGTAATACCACACAGTTCAAGGGAAATCAATCTAAGGCTCTTGGGGAGATGGGAGCCCTGTTTGACAAATCGTGGCTTTTTTTTTTTTTTTTTTTTGAGTTTATGAGGCAACATGAAAACCATTGAGGGAGGAGTCCAGCCTCCCCAGCGGTGTTCATCACACAGTATGTGTCACAATCCCTCTCTGCAGAGCCTCAAGCATGCTGCCCACACCTCAGCCCCAGCAGTCAACCTGCTCCGCCCCAAGGACTCCACCTCAACGCCTCTAAGATAAGTAACACTCTCACCCAGTCCTCTCGGAGGAAGTCCAAGTGGAGCAGGCAGCACTCTCTGTCCGTCTCTCTGTATCCCCATTACAGTTATGACAATGATTGCATGCTCTGTGCTCCCTGTCACACTTCATAGCCTGCAACGTGCCACCTCACATTCATTCCGCTCATCTCTTTGTAGAGCACATAACCAGGATTGGGGAGAAAAACTAACTTTCCCTCTACCTTTCTGAGTTCTTACCTGAGACTCCTGTAATAAAAGACAGATTAACAAGAGAAAGAACAAGCAGAAGTATATTAACATGTACATGGGAAACACCAGGGAAAAGTCAGTAACTCCCCAAGGTAGCCTAAACCACCAGCTTCAATACCACCTCCGGCTAGAGGCAAAAGAAAGAACAGTTTGGGAGGCCAGTTATGGGAGGTGACCAGGAAAACAAGGTCAACGAGGCTCAGGTTGCTATGCAGATTTAAGTGGGTGCCTTCTCCACTGAGAAGAGTCTCTTGTCATTTAGAACCTTGTCTTCCTGCCGCAGAGAGGGGGACGGCTTTACAGAGACTTCCGTTACACATGGAAACATCCCGTACGACAGGACCACTCATGCTCTGTTTTCAGAGGTTCTCCTGTGTCTGCTGTTTCTCAGAATAATCCTTATGCCAAGAGGCATGTTTTGGAGTGGGTGTGCTGCTCCCCTTCAGTCCTTCAGCAGGTGATTAAATTTAGCATCAACAGTAATGCCCTACAAAGGATACAACATCATTTCTGTGGTCTTTCTCAAACACCCAAAAAGCATAACCTGGATTTCATTGTGAGGAAACATCAGACAAATCCAAACTGCGGGACATTCTACAAAATCACCGGCTTTTGCTGTTCAAAATATATGGTATGATTCCACTTAGGTAAGACATCTAAAATAGCCAAACTCATAGAAGCAGAGAAAAGAATGGTGGTTGCCAGGGGACCAGGGGAGGGGGAATTGGGGAAATGCTTTTCAATGAGTATAAAGTTTCCGTCATGCAAAATGAATAAGTTCTAGAGATCTACTGTGCCGCATAGTACCTATAGTTAACAATACAAGGTTGTGTGCTTTAAAATATGTTAAGAGGCTAGATCTCATGTTAAGTGTTCTTACCAAAACACCAGACAGACAGACACACACACACACACACACACACACACACACACACACACACGAAACTGGTGGCCAGATAGATAGCCATTAATGATTGGATAGCTAGTAACACAGTTTTTTCCAGGCAGTTATTAATCGTAGCTGTTTGTTACGATTGTTAGCTGTGCTGCTTATTTAAAAGTCATGTAGATAAGTAATATATTATCACACTCTCACAAGGTTCCTTACAGACAACATCTCTGATGCTTGGGGCACCACAGTTACAGGTGCTTAAGTGTTCTTTCAGGAACTGAGAGTCGACTCCTTGCCCAGTTCAAGTCAGCTGAGATCACCAACCCATCTACTAGGCCTGTGCAAGTGTCCAATAGGTGACCCTTTGACATCAGGGGGCCGAAAACTCCACCCTCAGGTCATCTAATGCCACCATTTTGTGAACATGCGTCCTATGAAAAGCCATGAAGCTTGACTATGCTTGTGCAGATCATCAATTACCTCACCTCTCCTCACCTCCAATCATCTATCCCCACACTTCAGACCACCCTGCCCCTTTATCCCATAAATTTCTCTAATTTTCATTTTCAGGGAGGTGGATTTGAGACTTGTTCTCTCGTCTCCTGGCTTGGCTGCCTCATCAATAAACCCTTTCTCTGCTGCAAAACTCTTTGTCTTGGTGACTGGCATACTGCACAGGGGGCCTATGTTGGTAACACACACACACAAGAATACAAGGAAATTTTGGGGGGTGATGGATATAGTTGGGACCTTGGTTGTGGTGATGTCTCATAGACGTATGCGTATGTCCAAACTCATCAAGCTGTATACATTAAATGTGTGCAGTCTTTTGTATACCAATTGTACCTCAATAAAGCTCAAAAAAAGGGAAACAAAAATATTTTTCAAAGACATGAAAGACAAAAAAAGATTATGTCCCAAATTAAAAGACATTGAAAAAACACAGTTAAATGCATTGTACAACCTTGAACTGGATCATGAGCAGAAAAAGGACATTAATGGCACAGTTTATTAAATTTGAATAAGATCTATAGATTAGTTAGTAGTATTGTATTAATGCTAATTCCTGGTTTTGATAACTCTACTGTGGTTATGTAAATTGTTAACACTTGGGGAAACTTGATGAAGAGTATTGTAAGAGTTAATACAAGTGAAAAAAGAAAAAAAAAGTAACGTTCCCTCTTGTAAAAAGACTCCTGCTCCCCACCTTTTCCTTTCAGAGCATTTTCTTTAGAAAACTCGCAAGTGTAAAATCTTTCACTGTCCCTTTGAGATGTATGCAAATCTCTTTAAAACCTAAATACCTAAATAAGCCTTTTGCTAGCTTTACAACCCAGGAATGTCTTTATTAAAGACCTGGAAGCATCTCTCTGAAATGTAAGCATCAAGGAAGATAGGGCCCCTGCCTCCAAGTGTCAGTGGGAGGGTAGGAGGCCACGTCTGCATACACCTACACTCCAGCCACCTCCTGTCAAAAAGATAAGAGAATCTATTTTTCCTTTGGATAAAACCAATTAGCTAACACAGATGGTCACCCCAATTACCAGGTAAATTTAGGATGAACTCAGTGTGGCAAATAGTTCTTGAGGACTAGTAATGGTTTATCTTGAGAACATGTGCGTAATGGATTGTACCTGCCTGAGTTTCTTTCTGTCTTTGCAATCCCTTTATTAGATGGCCTATAATATGCATCTCATTCTGGTTTGATGCTTAGTCAATAATCAAACTATTTTCCTCTCTTCTGCTGTGCAGAGGTTTTCTGAGTTAGGAGGCAATTTTGTTTTATTTCCATAAAAATTCTGGCAACTAGGGCTACCCCTATGGGGGTAACCAGCCCATAGGGAAGACGACCCTGGGGAGATAGAAGCAGATACTGGAGGGAAACACTCACAGCCAAGGAAGGCCAAGAATCACTGGTGTGGGGGACTGGAATTGGCCCCCCCAAGATACGTCTCTTTGGCATGAGGATTATTTGGGGCTGGTTACTTTGAAAAACTGCAGACAGGAAAGAAACTCTGAAAAGTAGAATTTACTTACCCTTTGTTAAGAGACGTTTACATTTGTAAAGAAGATCTCCATCTGTAAAGGTGTCTTCCTCTCTGCACCAGGAAGGAGGGATGACCTTATCTGTAGAAACTCTTATCAATGAGGAAGGCAAGGACTTAAATCTGCATAATTATCTTACTCTTGTTTACTGTACTTGTCTGGTAACCTCCCTTAACTGACTCCCTCCACCCCAACATCCTTGTTTGTCTTTAACTGAAGATGACATTTAAGGTGGTGGCTTCAGCCATTTTTGTGAGTTGCTCAGTTTGCTTGAGCCTCTCCCACATATACATGTTATAAGGCTTTGTTTAATTTCCTCCTGTTATTCTATCTCATGTGAATTTATTCATTCTCCAGCCAGAAGGACCCAGAGCGGGTAGAGGAAATGTCTTCCTCCCCTACACTGGCAACCACCAGGAGGTAGAAGAATCAAGAAAGAATTTCTCCTAGGGCCTTCAGAGGGTACATGGCCCCATCGACACATTGATTTCAGGTTTCTAGCCTCCAGAACAGTGAGAGAATAAGTTTCTCTTGTTTTAAGCCACTTAGTTCATGGCAGTTTCTTGTGGCAGCCCCAAGAAATTAATATAGAAGCTGATGGGATTCAGGGCAGGCAGCCCCAAGATGTGCCACTCTGGTATGTGGATTATTTCAAGCTGACAATAAAGGCTCAGAAGACTCAGGAAGAACATCCAACCATCCCCTCCCAAACTGCCTGAAAGAATTGAACATAGAAGGCCCATTCCAGGAAGGCGCTCACGCCGTGTGACAGCTACAGCGTAACGTAAAATGGTGCAATAGACAGGCACCAATAAGCCCATTTTTTGGCCCAGCAAAACCTGTTTCACAAATATTTGCATTCTATCTCTGTGTAAATTGTCTTCTTCCCCTCCGAAATCCCAAATCACTACCCCCAACATCCTTCTTGTCTGTAACTGAAGATATTTAAATAGGCAGCCTCAGCCAGTTGGCTGAGTTACTCAGTTTTTCCTGAGTTTCTCCCATGTATACATGCTATTAAACTTTGTTTGATTTTCTCCTACTCATCTGCCTTTTGATTATTTGACCAGCCATGAGGAGTTAAGGCAAGGGCTGGGGGAGGGATCTCCCACTTTCCCAACAAAGCACAACGTCATTTATTACCAAAATATGTAAACTAAAACTACAATAAGATCTCACAACGCATGCACTTAGAATAACGAAAAGACTGAGAACACCAAATGCTGGGAGGATGTGGAACAACTGGAATGCTCATACATTGATATTTGAAACAGAAAATGGTTCAATCACTTTGAAGAATAGTTTCACAGTTTTTTATAAAGTTAAATATCTACATACCACATGATCCAGCAATTCTAGTCCTAGGATTTCCCAACAGAAATAAAACTGCATGTCTTCACAAGACTTATATATGGATGTTCATACTGAAAATAATCCAAACTGCCATCAACAGGACAATAGATAAGCACATCGTGATATGTGGCAATTTGAGTCCTCTGAGAACCAGATGCCAAAGGAGATTAAATGGGCAAGATGTTTCTTGGGAAGGACACTTGTAAAAGACAAAGGGGAAGACTCAGGAATGAGCAGGCACAGCTCTCAGACCATTAAGTCCGGCCTGCATCTCTCTTCAGAGAGAAGGTAGGATTGAGCGGGAAGAGTCTGACTGCAGAGCGGTGTCAAGAAAGTTTCAGCCTGGCAGCAGGGATTCTTTGAGCCAAAATTTCAAAAGTCCTGTTCATTAGAGGAACCCTTCATTCTGCAGGAATTGGGCAACCACTACGCTTGGTCATTAGATGGGAGCAACCTGGAAAAGTGCGGCCAGAGCCAACTATGGTGGTGGGTCCAGAGAGGTGTGATCTGGCAATGATAGCTAGGTAGGTTCTATTAAGGGGGTCTGGGGGGTATATTTCCGTGACTGCCACAATGAGATACTGTTCAGTAATAAAAAGCATGAGCCTCTGATACACACAACCACAGGGATGAATCTCAAAAACATTGTACTATGCTGAAGAGGCCAGACAGAAAAGAGTACAAACTGTTTGATACAATTTATCTGAAGTTCTAGACAATTCCTCTCGTTACAGATTGCATATTAGTGCCTAGGGCTTGGGGACAGAGGTGAAGATTGACTGTAAAGGGTACAAGGAAACTTTTCAAGGTCATGGAGATGTTCTATGGATTGTGGCAGTGGCTACACTGATGTGTACATTTGTCAACACTTGTACAAATGTGCACTTGAAAGGGATGCATTTTTCTGTATATAAATTATGCTCCAATAAGGTCGAGTTTTTAAAATGACCTCCTCAGTGAGCTGGTGCTGCAACCTTGCTTTAATTTTTTAAAAACTTAATTTAGGTTTTTACTATTACTTCTGCCATTCTGCAATTATTCTTTGCCAATTTCATATGTGAAATATGATTAATATTCAGAAGATTGTGTAAAATGTGTACTACATGTTTAAAAATAATACTAAAGCAAATAGTACATGTCCACCATCCAAGACAAAAAGAGAGAGGCATTGCTGACACCCTGGAAGATGCTGTGCGCCCTCCCAGTTCTCTCCTAGTTGTAGCCTAATTCTCTGCTCCTTCCTTCTCCACCATACATTTGAGTGCAGGGGAGGAAAAGCCTTTCCTCTATCCTCTTAAGTTCTGTTCCTGGAGAATTTAAATTAAACTGACTAAAGCCAGATTAACACAGAGGGAAATGTATATAAATTTTTATTGATGTTAATATTTTTACATGCATGGGGGCTTCACAGAAAAAAGTGGAAACTCAAAGAATCAGTTAGACTCAGGGACTTATATACAATTTTCACAAAGGGTGATAACTTGCAGAGAATTGACCAGACAAAGGAAAGGAGATTCAGACTTCTAGGGCTGAGAAATTGTGCGGAAATGTCTAGAAAATATATTGGAGGGGCAATAATGGCGGGTAAGGGTTTTGTTTATGCAGACTCATCTCTGTGTACGCCTCATTTCCAGTGATCAGACTGCTCTCCTCCTCCTGGTGCAGGGAGGGCACCTTCTTATGGGAAATTTATGCTCTGCTTTTAGCCAGATACGGGGGAGGGCAAAGAGTGCTTCCTACACCTGCTGTTTCTCAATTACCTTCAGCTCAAAATAATCCTTATGCCAAAGCAGTATATTTTGGCGTGCCATATCCTGATCCCCAAACTGGCAGAGAGTTACCCATTGATAATTAAGTAGCTAGGAACTAAAGGTTTTTTCCTTTTTGCAGTTACTGATTGCAATATGCTATCTGACTCCCACTAGGCTCCTACAGATAACATCTCCCTGAAGCCTGGGTCACTATGGTAAAGGGTATGTGAGCTGTTCTTCAGGAATTAGAACCCCTTTGTCCTCTCCAGGATGGTTGTGACCACCACCAAGTCATCAACTGGGCCATGCAGATGTCCGATAGGCGACCTTTTGCTGTCAAGAGGCAAAAACTCCACCCTCAGATCATGCTAAGGCCGCCATTTTGTGAACATGGGTCCTATGAAGAGGCATGGAGTCTGACTAGGCTAGCACAGATCATCAATTACCTCACCTCCAATCACCTCCACATTTCAGACCACCTTGCCCCCCATCCCATAAACATCCCTGAGTCCCTGTTTTCAGGGAAGCAGATTTGAAACTCATGCTCTTGCTTCCTCTTGTAGCTGCCTTGTGAATAAACCCTCTCTGCTGCAATCTCATCATCTCAGTGCTTGGCTTTCTGGGCGGTGGGCAAAAACGAACCAGGTTCAGTAACAATCCCTTTCATTTGGAGCCCCAGGATTCTGTTTCCTATTTAATTCTTGTCTTCTACTTTGACCTTTCTGTACAATGGCATCTACCTCTTCATCCTTAAGGATGATTTAGATGCTGACTCCTCTTCCAAAAATCCAGATATTCTATGGCACAAGTAAATTTATTGTCACAAATCTCAAATATTCAAAAATATAACTCTGTTTGCTACAGTAAAACTTCACTGAGCTCTCATCCTGGCGTAATTGCCCATGAAGGGAAGTTTTATTCTTGTTAATTCAGGGTAAACTCAGTTATTTGCAGCTTAAAATGCTTTCTCTACTGGGTAACTACTCAGTTAAATTAGGATTCTCCTCTGATTTTTCCTTCCCTAATCACCACGTGGTATTCTGTGTTCTCTGTTAGCAGACCGAGGTAGGAATATCTGGTGCTTGACTACCTTCTACCAATACTTCTCTATTTCTAAGCTACTGAGTCCCAGTGCCAAGAAGCATACCTAGTAAATAATTACTCAGTGCATTTGCTCGATCCTGCTCCTTTTTCACAACATCTTGTTTCTTCGAGTTCTAGAACTTTTATGAAAGTGATATTGTAAAATCTTGAGTAAGATTATTCTTGCAACACTACTGCAAGCTCCCAGTTCACTTAAGCCTGTTTGGAAACTTCTAACCACTGACAGTCTAGGTTAAATTATGCCCACAAGATCATAAATCAGTTACACCTCTAAGACCATAAATTAATTTAAGCACTGA
This sequence comes from Equus quagga, assembly GCF_021613505.1. Classification (NCBI taxonomy): domain Eukaryota; kingdom Metazoa; phylum Chordata; class Mammalia; order Perissodactyla; family Equidae; genus Equus; species Equus quagga. The sequence continues at coordinate 182,856,261 of NC_060267.1, read as the reverse complement.
GGCATTTCTTAAAAACCTGTGGTGTCAATCAGACACCACACTATGAGTCCTTATCCAATACAGAGCAACCCCAAGATTTTTGAAACCTGTTTTTTCCACTTTTTTATCACTATTTTAAGTATAACATCTGTCAGCAAATTATAAAATCACACTACAAAAAGGAGAAATAGTTGACAGTTTTGATTATTCAATCCATCAACAAATGCTCGCTCACGATCAAGGCAACAAAAGTGAAGTAGTCCCTTTGATATAATGAAGGATGGATCCCGTGATGACCGTGACCAAATTTTACTTGCCTCTGTCTTTCTAGAAGTTCCTGGCATAGTGCCCTGTTCATAGACACACACACACACTCTCAAACAAAGTTGAATTAAGCCAATTTACCAGACAGGGGTCTCAAAGTGAACTTTTAGCCAATTTGTAGGATTTACTGTTAGGACACCAAAATATAGATTGAAAAATGCCTTCAAAATGCCTGGACACAAAACAGTGAAAGTTCAGAGACATGAAATTTTCCAAGCTAATCACACCCTCTACTCAGCCTGGCTTGCCTCTCTCCTTCATGTTATGTCCATCCCTCTTTTGCATACAGACCATTCATTCCTGCCTCAGGGAAAGCAGACCGTGAAACTTTTTATAACACACATCGTGGCTTCTGGGTGTTCCATCAGCACATGCATATCACAAGATAATTTACATTACTTAGGAACTCACTGAAGTCAAAGTACTGAAAAATCTGTTACTGCAAATTTTAGGGTTTTCATCTTACAAAACATTTTGTAATTGAAACAAATATTAAATAAACCACTGAGAGGCAGTGTCGTCCCAAAAATTGTCCTTTCCTCCCACGAAAAGATAGGATTTAGCTTTCCTTTTGAATCCAGAGCATACTAATATTACTCTCAAAGATTTCAGGGCACAGAAGGGATGAGGGAATTATCTGTGAGATCTCATTCTTTTTAGTTGTTCTCTTTCTAAACAACCAAAAAGCAAGCTATTTTAAGAAACACATCCTGGAAAATTGAAAACAGTGCTCTTAAGAAAAATGGTTTCCCAGCAAGATCATAAAGTGAATACTTATCATCAATGAGGACAGAAAATGGATGGATCTAACATTTGTTAAGGACCTTATTTGAGCTAGGCCTCTATTTTTGCAAGTAACTTCAATGAAACAAATTCAGTGGAAAAAGCCAGAAGTGAGGACTAACTGACCCACTGTGAAGGTATAAGGCAGATTTAAAGACCTGAACAAAATGACCTCACAGTGACACATTTTAGTTGAACCAACAGAGAACATGTTTGGTTCCTGCCCCGTCTGCAATCGACACTGTGTCAGTCACCATATGGCCTCTGTGATAGGAAAACTCAGAGGGACTCAAGCATTAAAAGAAATAAATTTTTTTCTCTTACATTAATTTGCAAAAATGACTTCAGAATAACTGGCTGCCCCCGAAAGAAACAAACACAGAAGGTACTGAAAAGTAAAAACTAAAAAACAAACAAAAATGTTACCAAGGTGAGTCTGTTCACCGTGGGAAAATGGCAGTTCAGTCACGGAATTTTCACACCTGCAGGGGTCAAAGGTCACCACATGTTTCCAGGTGTCAGCACTTCAAAGTCAAGGTGTCAGCAGCCTAGAGAAATGGCTCAAGGCTTCACTTACTTCAAGAGGAGTGCTCCACAGAACGTTTCTGCTTTTTAAGTTTATCTGAGGATACAAATTGCTTTTTCCTGTCATGTGAGGCACTTTGTCAACATGGCAGCAGGCACGGTGTCCACTTTGCTGGCTCAGTCCCGGCTTCCTGCCGAATCTCATTCCCACGTGCAGGAAGGCTGGACCACACACATTTGTTTAGCTATTGACTGATTCAGTACCAATAATTTGACGTTCTATTGATTGGGCTGGTTTTATTTATTTTATTATGATTAATAAATAACAATGTCCTTGTCAATATGTTAACAAAACTAAAGCCACGTGAAAGTACAGCTTGATGTTTAATTTCTCTCTGGAGGCTTTGTAAACCTCTGAGGCCATAAGTTAACCACTGTTATTTGCCAGAAGTACTTTCATTGCCCTTAAATTATGTATTTCAGAAAACATGCAATATACCCCTACTAAGTTTTGCCTGCTGTCCTTATAAACAGAGAAGTATTTCTCGGGAGCCCAGTGGTGCAGCGGTTAAGTGCGCACGTTCCGCTTCTCAGTGGCCTGGGTTTGCTGGTTCGGATCCCGGGTGCGGACATGGCACCACTTGGCACGCCATGCTGTGGTAGGCGTCCCACATAGAAAGTGGAGGAAGATGGGCATGGATGTGAGCTCAGGGCCAGTCTTCCTCAACAAAGAGAGGAGGACTGGCAGTAGTTAGCTCAGGGCTAATCCTCCCCCCAAAAATAAGAAGTATTTCTCTTTCTCTGAGATCTCCGAGATTTCTGTCCTGCCAGAAAGTGACAGTCTCTCCCACCTCTGAGTCTGGGAATCCAATAAGCACAGAGCAGGTATCAGAGAGTACCTGTGGCGTCATTCCCATATGAAAAGAAAACACTTTGTTCCTCAATAGTGGACTTTTCACGCCCCACTAAATAAGATTTTTATTGAAACTATGAAAATAGCTATGTTGTAATAAAAAGCAACAGGACATATTAAAGGCATTTTGCCTAATATTTAACCATTGTTCTGAGCAGTTGTGTCAACAGGACCAATAACGTGCCTTTGATTTTTACAAAATCATCTTTCTTAAAGTTTGCCAATTATGCATTAGCTTATTTTGTATATTAAGGTTTTTTTAAGGACTTTTACTGAACTCTAAGGAGTCAACTAAATAAGATATCATTTAAAGAGTTTTTCAGTTTGTATAGAAAGAGAACCAGTAAAAAGAATGGGATCTCACAGATGATTCCCTCATCGCTTACACACCCTGAAATCTTCGGGAGTAATATTAGTTAAATATAAATATAAATATAGTTAAATATAGCCTGTTAAAATCGATAGATCAAGAAGAAAGAAAGGTGAATTGTTCTCAAATTTTTATTAAAAAAATTAAACATTAAGCACAAATTTTCTCTGTCGAGTCATTCAGTCTGAGGTACTTATTTCCCATTCATTTGATCTTGGGTTATTTGGTAATTGACCACCACAAAGTCATCTCTGTCTACACTAGGAGAGCTAGAAATCCCATTTGAAAGGCTTCCCCCCACAATGAGGCCATCCGAACACCTAAGGCCGTCCATGCAGAATCAATAGTTGAGAGTGCATGGTCAAGTCCTTTACTGGATCACCATTCTTTCCAGGTTTCTTCCAGGATGCCCTGAAGCTTGTCTTAGGGGCCTTTAGGCAAGTGGGAGGGAAAAGCAGAAACCATTTTTTGATTATAGGATTGAGAGACTCTGGTTATTTTGTAACAATAATGAACAAAATAAGAATGGAGAAGAGTAAAGTCTCCCACTGAAATTTTATACAAATTAATTTTTTAACAATTTAGTAAATGATTATCTTAAGAATAAGAACATATTATTGACAGTGAGGTCATTGACAAGTCTCTAGGGCCTTTTTTTAAATTTAATTTAATTTTTTTTTTTAAGATTTTATTTTTTTCCTTTTCCTTCCCAAAGCCCCCCAGTGCATAGTTGTATATTCTTTGTTGTGGGTCCTTCTAGTTGTGGCATGTGGGACGCTGCCTCAACGTGGCTGGATGAGCAGTGCCATGTCCGCGCCCAGGATTCGAACCAATGAAACACTGGGCCGCCTGCAGCGGAGCGCGCGAACTTAACCACTTGGCCACGGGGCCAGCCCCCAAGTCTCTAGGGCCTTTTAATTTATCCTATAAAATATGTGTTATGATTGTCACCAATTGGCAAGCTATTTTATATCTACATACTAACTCTTCATAATCAACTTACTGATATTTATTGTGGCTGTCTTTGCACATTAGCTTGACTGTTTGTATTCATCCTAAAAAGTATGAATGTACTGAAACATTCATTTTGCATATAATTTCTGTAGGGAAAATGAGCTTCTCTTTTTGATTTGTCAGCTCTCCTTTTATCTTGGGCTTAGCAAACAGGACAGTTTTGATAGTAGCATTGAGCTAATTAAAATTATGGTATGATCAGATGTATACACACTATAATTTTTAACATCCCTCCTTTTATAAAGTAAAAATTATTGATGTTGTCTAGTAGTCTGCTGGGTGAAAAAGGCAACTTGACAGTCTTATTCTGGTTTTGAGGGTTGAATTTGTTACTCTCAAAAGGAGAGAATATATGCCATGGGATTTTAAAGATAACAAATGGTTATAGGAAATAGATAAAGTCTTGATTCAAACTGAAAATAAACACAGCAGTGAGTAGCAAGAAATATTAGGAAATCTAACCTTTTCAGAAGTGACATCTTGTTAAAAATTTATTCAAAAGCATGAAAAAAGCACCAAAAAAATCAGTAGGTTCTTGAGTGAGATCATTTTGATGATTATAAGAAACTTCTGCTATCCAAGAATAGGATAGTATAGTGCTGCTTGTCAAGAGCAGTGTGTAGATTCAAAGATCAATTTTCCCCTCACACTATTTCTTTCTTCCTCTTTATTATCTGTAAGCTTCATTTGTTTAACAATTTTAATATCTTCATCTTTATTTTTAGACCTACAACTGATGGACATAGAGTTAAAGGCTATTTTTTTAGATCTCAGGATGCAAATTGCTCTTTTCCACTCTCTGTGGCAAGTAACAGGGTTGCTCAAAATGGCTAAGAAGGAGTCAACTTTTTTTCTCACCTCAGATACAGGGAAGAAAGGGCTTGACGGGAGGAGTCCAATGTGCTTTCTTGTCCAAGAAAGACCACACACGCAAGGTCCTGAGCGAAGCGTAACTCCCCTATCCAAAATGAACACAGCAGGCTGACATTCCCATTAATTTGGCAGATGAAGAAACCAGGAAGGAAAAAAGATAAGTGCCACCTAGGACAAATTTCTGAATTATTCATCCTGTTTTAAAATGCTGAGATAGAGGTTCCACACAAATGTCTAGTAAGATCTCCTTGTTTAACAAGGTAACAGCTCAGGAGAACGATAGACCTTAAACTTCCCCAGAGAAAGGTCAGGAAGACTCATTCGGTACAATTTTTATGCACCAAATCACATAAGGCTGTGTCCTTTGAAATCCTAACGGGTGAAATACGCTGAAATTGGCAAACAGGTTTGAGAAGGAGTAAAAGAACTTTACAAGTGGAAGTTTCAGACTTGCTATTGCAGACACGGTACTTTGTTAAGTAGCCACACTTAATCTTTAAAACATCCCTACTGGTTAAAGGTTAAAAAACGAAGACGGGAGGGAAGGGGGTTACAACTAACTCGTCTGATGCAGTTGGGCATGGCCTATCCATTTTCATTACTGTCCACCCCGAAAACCCACAAGTACATGTTTTACTATAAAAATATGACTGGTAGTTTCAACAAATCTTATTCAAAGTAGCCCCAGTTTTGTCATATATTAAAGTACACACACCACCAGTTTATGGTAGTTTTTAGGATCTCAACATTCCTTATGGGAAAAAAGAGGGAGTGGGAGCTTAAGCATAGATTCTTTGTAAGGACAGTTGTTCTGCAGAGGAGACCATCTGATGTGACTTGTTTTAACAGGGAATCTTTAAATGGGACCAAAATATTAAAAGGGCTGTTTGAAAAATTTTAATGCAAAGGAGAATGGCTGTTTTTCTCATCTGTTATTAATTACCAGATTGGGACTTGCACAAATGGAAACAAATAGCTTCATTCCGTAAACGATCTTTTGTACAAACATACAGCTCCAAAAAAAAACTCAGATTAAAAGTCTCATGTACTTCAGGCAGGCCTGGGTCAAAGTGACTTTCATCAAAAGAAGAACCAGAAAAAACGCAGAGTGACATCAGCAAGATGGCGAAACAGGAGTTTCCAGCCCTAATGCTCCCCATAAACACGGATTTCACAACTGTCCATGGGAGAAAATGCCTCCACGAGAGTTCTGGAACCCAGGTGAGAGGTAACAGCACCTGGGGGGAGCACAGAAACTAAAGGACGCAGGGAAAAGGGTAAGAAGAACAGTGTCACTCTCCCTGCATGGCCCCTGAGAGTATGGCGCCAAGAGAGACCCTCCCCGCCCACAGTTCTCCCTTGGAGGAAGGGAGAAAGAAGTCAGTCAGGACTTCACTGCAGACCCTGGCACCCATCGGGCCTGCTGCTGGTGACCCCATGGGCCAGCCCACCCAGGAACATCTGGCTGGGCTGACTGGTGAAGGGATCTTCCTGATAAAGCCAGTCTGCAAAGAGGTGTCTCTTCTTCAAATGCATAGACACCGACACAGGCTACAAGGATCATGAAGAATCAAGGAAACACAACTCCATTAAACCGAACAAAATAAAGCCCTGTAACGTCCCTGAAGAAACGGGGATCTTACTACCTGACAAAGAAGTCAGAACAATTGTCTTAAGGAAGCTCAGTGAGCCATAAGAGAACACAGACAACTAAACATGGAAAACAGTATGTTAGAGTTTTACATACAAAAGCAAAAAATCATATATGAGGAAGATGAGAATCATCCATGTGGCTCAAAAATCTATCTTATCTCTTTATATATTACATTATTGTACATTTACGAAGTCGTGTTTTCAAAGACTGTATAGCTATTTTTGAGACACTCCTAAATCAGAGGCACTACAGAGGATGGAAACACTTAGAATACTTTGAATAAAACAGTTAAATATTCAATAGTAAAATAAGCTTAACTCCATGTATCTGGATTCGAAGCACTTACAGTATAAATTTGTAACATTCTAAATTTTAATTTAAGTAAAAACAGTTTTGCTCTTACACAGATGGGAAACATCCTGAAAACATCTACCCTCATGTTTTCATTCTTTCAGGCTAAGCTACTTGGGAGCATGAGATAAACAAGATGAGACTTTGAGGAGCATGAATGAAAACAGCAGGCCAGAGGAGGTGCAGGTGACCAGCGCAGAGATTCATCCTGGGAAACAAAATGTGTTTAACTGTCTTACTCTTGGAAGAAAAAAAAAACCTACTTATAAAATCACAAGATGTGGAAATGTCATTGTAAAACCACAATGTATTTAATCTTTAAATATAAATAATTCTATTTGCATACACACATAACATTTTCTAGCTTTGTCAACTAAAAACGTCTAGAAATGATCTACAATAACCAACTCATGAGCAACAGCATTTTAAGTGTCCAGATGGTGATCTTGAAACATTTCAAAGTGAAAGAAACCAGAACTTCTTGAAAAACGACTGATTTTAGTGAAGAAATGTACTAGTTGAGCCAAGAACACCTTGTCTTCGCAGATCGTGAGGAAGCTATGAAATGCTACAGGTTCATGTCAAAAACACTCAGGAGCTAACTTGAAAGACTCCCACTGATCAAATATGGAACAGTTTAAGCTTTAATATGCAGAAAAATAGTAACGGATTGAAGCTCATCGATAATGTTTAAATCTGTGGGTTCATAATAATACTTAGAAAGTAAGCCAATAAACTAGTCACCTTCTGATAATGACAGTGAAACAATTCATTATCTTGAAAACTATATGTAAAGGGAAAGAATCAAGTTTATCCTGACTTTCCCATATGAGCTGTACTGCTGGTCGACCTAGGAACAGACACGAAGAAAAGTCTCTTTATAAAATCACCACAGCTAACACATGAAAAAGAAGTGCTACAATTAGAATGTCACCTTTTTTCCAACCCTACTTGGGGTTAACAGGTCTCAGCACTAAGCATCAATAGTTGCCAAGAACAAAAAAGGGCAAAAACCAGACAACATGTGTCTTCTTATGGAAGAACACAAGCTCACCTATGACATGGCCAAAGAGATGGAACCCAAGTCTGACCAAGACTTTTAATCCAGTTGCCAATTTGCAGGAAGTACAGAAGATGGAGGAACATGTTGAACTGTATCATGAGTGTGCAAGATGAATATAAAAATCAGTTGTATTTCTATATACTAGCAGTGAACAATTCAAAAATAAAATACAAAAAAACACAATTCCAAGTACAACAGCATAAAAAAGAATAAAACACCTTGGAATAAGTTTACCAAAAGAAGTACAAAACATGTTCTCTGAAAACTATAGATTATTGAAAAAAATTAAAGAACACCTAAATAAATAGAAAGACATCCTCCGTTCATAAGTATTTCTCTCCCATAGTTTAGTCAAGAAAGCGCAATGTTCCATTCTTTATCTTTGAGAACTTCTTTTAACATGAGAGTAAAGAGAATAATAACAAAGAGTTAATTCCTTGTAAGAGCTCATACAAATAAAAATGAAGGCTCTAAGATATCAATAGATTTATAAGCAAATAGATAAAAATTAAACTGAGATAAAATGTGTTGCCTGCTATCAAGGAAGATTTGCTTTAAGAATTCCACTGCTAATATGAGTGCAAATTAGTGCAATCATTCTGGAGAAAAATGATTGCATCAAGAGACTGATGAATATTTTTATTTTCTGATCCAGAAGTTTTCATGCTCTTAGGGGTCTTCTTAAATGCAGAGAAGGCTTCTGCATAGAAAGACAATTATCATGTACCAGGTTCATCATGGCTGTATTTACAAGGTAGGAGAATTGGAAACAGTTCAATAACAGGGGACACAAAAGCAAAATGTGGTACAGCTATCAGTTATAATATTATATAGCCAGTAAAAGAAACCCACCTTCAAAGAATATTTAGTAATGTGGAATAATATTTAGGTTAAAATGTTAAGTGAAAATAATTAGAATAAAAATATCTTTACAGAATCTCAATGACGTAAATGTGTGTGGAGAAACACAGGAAAAATGTTAATCAAAGGACTAACGCGGTTACCTTTGGAAGATTGGAAGAAATCCATGTTTCTTCTTTCCAGAATAAACACTTTTAAATAATGAATATATATTAACTATAAGAAAAAATACACAAAAAAAAGGAATTTAAAGACAATAAATGACATGAAAAATAACCTGCTAATTAAAAAAGACAGGCATAGTGTTTTTAAATGAAATTTGCTTGACCATTTGTTCTCTGACCTGTTTCTTGAGTAAATGTTTGACATTTTTTTTCCGAGTTATTTTCTTCAACTTTATGATCAAAGTGACCTTTAGTTTATAATTTTGAAAACATCAGGAAATAAACTTTCTTTACCAAATATGATCATTAAAGGAATGTGCCTACTTCTTAGGCTTAACTCCAAAAATGATTAGTAAAATTTAAAGTGTATTATTTTAGGCAGAATTCCATTTTTCAGCAATTAATTGATTAATTACATCATTACACTTACATCATCAAATTATTGACCACTTTCAAGGGAGATTTGGTAATTTTGAAGCATTGAAGTCTCTTTCATGAGCTTATATTTTCCTCTTAGCACTGTTATTTCAAACTAACACTCTACTCACTATCTTGTAGTTACAAAGAATTTGATTTATGGCTGAGCAATTCCCTCTCAAAGCATAATTTTCATTACTCAACCTTAATTTACCTCAGTGAGAAAGAAAAGGAAAAGATTAAAGTGCAAAAAGAGTAAAAATGCTACATTGTTATATTGATTGATTTACATTATAAAAGGTAAATATACAGCAACTGCATTTTGAGCAGTCTCTCAGAGCTTGAGAGAGGCAAAGCTTTTTCTTTTTTGTGGAGGATTCCAGTATTTTGATAAGTGAAGACATTCCCAAACGAGTCTATAAAAACTGGATTATATTTAAATATTTACATTTAACACAAAAATTATAATTCAATATAACTGTGCTACTCCCAAGATAATTAGGAGATTTATGAAAATACTAATTCAACATATGAGAAGGGTGGTATGGTCCCTTATGGACACAAATATGATGAAGGTCATCTTCTTTTACACGATCCAGAATATCTCCAGAATTGCACATAAAACTTAATTATACATACACTTAATTTTACATGTAAAACCTACAGCTACAGCACCAGATTTTAAGCCGGGATAGATGGCTCCAAGGCAGTTGTACTTTTCACTCATCATGCAGAAGACTTTCAGGCAGTACAGCTCCTTAACCAACACTGACACTGAGAATGCTTCTCAGACTCTCTTAATCACCCAGTCTAGTAGCTGGAAGGGCAATAGGTACCATGGGGTCCGTGGCTTCCAAGAAGACAGAAAGTGAAAAGACCACAGAATAATCTGACAAGGAAGTAATTGAGGTAGAACTGAAATAGGGGTCTTGGTGCCTTCCAAGACCAGTGGAGCTCCAGGAAGTGCCAAAAGATAACCCTACACACAAAGGTCCACTCAGGGCTCCATAAATCTATCCAGATAAAGGAAGAAAACATCAAGAGATACAGGAGAATTTTGTGGACTTCTCACATCTCAGCTGAGATGTTACCCCTCAAGAAGGTCTTCCTTTACAGAAAACATTATATAGGTGCAAAGATATCAGACACATCATTTGAAACCAAATAAACAACGTAAGTGACCATTTCAATTGCATGACAGAAGCCTGAAGCATACAGCGTCAATACTTTGCTATCAAAGTACTGTTCTCAGACCAGCATGATGGGCATGACCTAGAAGCTTGTAGAACTCCAGATTATGACCCACCCCAGACTTACTGAATCAGATCCTGCATTTTCACAAGATTGCCAGGTAATTCATAAGCACATTAAAGTTTGAGAAACACTGTGCTAGACAGATACTCCTTCACTTTGTTTAATGCATCGGTGAATGGGACCATACACAGTTAAAAGCCAAGGAATACTTCGGCCTCAGAAGTTCAGAGCAAGGTGCTCAGTATTTGTTTCCTTCCTTACGTTACAGTTTGCAATAGTCTAATTGAACATTTTCATAAGAAACAATTGTCCAAGTCACTAAATCTATAGATATAAAACTATAGAAAAGTTTTACATTTATTGCAAGTCTAGGGTAATTGTAACATAAGCTAAATGTTGTAGAAAATATTTAAAAGGAAGAAGAAAATCTGATAGCCTCAAAAATATGATTACCTTGTCCAGAATGTTATAGATGCCCAGAAAGAATTATTATATGTATATATGAAGAGAGAGAGAGAGGAAAGAGGAGTAAATATATTCAAACAAACATTTGAGGATAGGAAAAACTACCTTGAATAAGAAATGGAAACAGAAATGGGCAAAAAAAAAAAAAAAAAAAAAAAAGAGGGTGAAATAAAAAAAGTTGATTGAACCCAGGAAAGAAATAGAAGAAAAAGACAAAATTATCTCAGAAATGAAAAACATATTACACAGTGCTTCAGGTAGAATAGTGTCAAATAAAAATATAATAAAGGGCATTGAAGAAAGGCAGAAAAGTAGCCAAGAGAATGAAAATAACATAAAGAGGTAAAAAGGGTCAGAGAGAAAATAGTGGAAACAGAAGATAAGTAAAGTAGAAATAATATTCACATTATCAGAGTCATTGAAAAAGAAAAACAATGGAACAGAGAGAATATGTAAAACTATAATCCAAGACAGA